>NW_027152620.1:0-48821 GCF_040937935.1 Hyperolius riggenbachi
GAACAATGCAGATAATATATACAAGAAATGTACAAAAAACAAAGTAAAAAGTTACAAAATATAAGTCACAACGATACACACAAAACAAGTTGCAAAAATAAAAGGGAAACGTAAAGTGAACTTTTACCATCGCAAATGTCCAACCGTGGAGGGACACGGATTTACCGATTTGATCGAGATCAGCTCTAGCGATGTGCTACCCTCAAGTGAAGATCATTTTTTAGGCATCTGGCCCTGCTTTTTATACTGAGAGATACGGCTGGAAGCTGCAACTTTCTTGGAAAGGGGAGGACACGTTTTAATTAACTTCCCAGACATAATTTAATTCCCAGAGATCTAACTTCCACATGTAAAAGTGTATTTCGCAGATCACAGCAGATTAAAGGTGGGGACTTGACTGCTTTTGGGATAATAAGCCATTTCCTGTTAGCCAATTAGCATTCTCTGCTCTTAAAGGGGAACTTCAGCCTAAACAAACATACTGTCATTAGGTTACATTAGTTATGTTAATTAGAATAGGTAGGTAATATAATTTTTTACCCACCCTGTTTTAAAAGAACAGGCAAATGTTTGTGATACATGGGGGCTGCCATCTGTGTCATGGGGGCAGCCATCTTTTTGGTTGAAAGGAGGTCACAAGGAGCAGGAGACACAGCTCCAACTGTCCTGTGTCCTGATAACCCCTCCCAGCTGCACACGCTAGGCTTCAAATGTCAAATTCAAAATGTAAAAAAAAAAAAAAAATTTGCACCAAAACAGCAGAAAGAGAGCAACAACATCAGAAATCTCATCATGCTTTGCACAGCATCAGGGGAAAAAAGCCCGGGCAGTTTTCTTCTGTGCAGCTAAAAATGAGGCTTGGATAAGAGAAACAAAGTTCTGATGCTGTGAAACTGTTAAAGAAACACCAGGCCTTTTCAGTGCTGCTGAGTCGATTTTTAGTCCGGAGGTTCACTTTAAGTGGTTCCTAATTAGCAGCAGACACAGCTTCCCCTGCTGGACAACGAGTGCAGAGTTAATTTACATCTACATACAGAATCACATTAACAGTTTTCATGAAGCTAGCTGCCACTACCTTCAAAGCCAGACTGGCTGACATACACAGGTGACACAGCCAGAAAAATGAAAAATACGCTTCTGTGTGATACCATACGGCGGCTATATTCTGCATATTACCGTACATATCCTCACCCCAAAATATTATATATATGGGGATGCGAACTTCGAAAAATAGAAAAAATTATGCTGGCCACAAAAGTGATGGAAAAGATGTTTCAAGGGGTCTAACACCTGGAGGGGGGCATGGCGGAGTGGGATACATGCCCAAAGTCCCGGGGAAAAATCTGGATGTGCCGTAAAAGCAGCGTTTTAAGGGCAGAAATCACATTGAATGCTAAATTGCAGGCCTAAAGTGCTTTAAAACGTCTTGCATGTGTATACATCAATCAGGGAGTGTAATTAGAGTTCTGCTTCACACTGACACACCAAACTCACTGTGTAACGCACCGCAAACAGCTGTTTGCGTAGTGACGGCCGTGCTGGACTGGTGCGCACCGTGGCAAGAGTGTAGGCTGTGGCGGTTTTCAAGCCCATATGGTCGCCGGGCTGTGGTAGCTCAATGATAGAACAACAGTGACTGTCCAGCTGATCAAATTTAGTCTGACCACAATGAAGCAACAACCTTATTATCTTTTTTGTCCTACCCCCACCCGAGACACTCAAATAGCCGGCGGTCATTGCTTCATTGTGATACACAAGCCCCTTCACCGCGGCAAGGTAATGATCACGAAGGGGGATGGGCACATGTACATGCCTTTTGTTTTTTTGTTGCAGCCGCCTGCAGTGCAGCCAGAAAAATTAGGCAGGCATGTACATGCACCAGAAAAATTAGTGTAAAATTAGTGGCCTTAAAAATTCAGGAATCCGCTTAGAGTCCTGGACCCTGTTGGTGGTGGCGGAGAAGGCAAGTGGCCTGCAGGCAGAGATGCTGTGTGTGGGGACTGACTTAGTCTTTGGTCGTGCAGTAGCCCTCCATGATCCATTCCTCATTCATTTTGATAAAGGTCAGGTACTGAACACTGTCGTGACTTAGGCGACTTCTCTTCTCAGTGACAATGCCTCCAGCTGCACTGAAGGTCCTTTCTGACAGGACGCTTGCGGCAGGGCAACTGAGACGTTGTATGGCAAATTGGGACAGCTCTGGCCACAGGTCAAGCCTGCGCAACCAGTAGTCCAAGGGTTCATCGTCGCTGCTCGCAGTGTCTACATCCACACTCAAGGCCAGGTAGTCGGCTACCTGCCGGTCCAGGCGTTGGTGGAGGGTGGATCCGGAAGAACTATGGCGAGGAGTTGGACTAAAGAATGTCCGCATGTCCGACATCACCCTGAGATCGCTGGAGCGTCCTGTCCTTGCCTGCGTGGACTTGGGAGGAAGAGGGTTACTGTCAGTGGTACCTTGATTGCGTTGTGCAGCCACATCACCCTTAAACGCATTGTAAAGCATCATCAACAGCTTGTTCTGCAAGTGCTGCATCCTTTACGCCTTGTGTTGAGTTGGTAACAGGTCCGCCACTTTATGCCTGTACCGAGGGTCTAGTAGCGTGGCCACCCAGTACAGGTCATTCGCCTTGAGTTTTTTGATACGGGGGTCCCTTAACAGGCTGGACAACATGAAAGAGGCCATCTGCACAAAGCTGGATGCAGACGTACTCTCCATCTCCTCTTGTTCTTGCTCAATGATGGGACGCAACTCCTCTTCCTCCCCCCAGCCACAAACAATATCACGGGAACGTGGAGCAGCAGAAGCCCCCTGTGACGGCTGCTGCGGTTGTTGTTCTTCCGCCGCCTCTTCCTCCTCCACAGAAACACCTTCATCATCATCATCATCATCATCATCATCATCATCAGAGTCTGACTCCTCTCCTTCCCCACATGACTCATCTTCTTTCTCCTCCTCCTCCTCCCCCAGGTGTTGTGGAAACATCGGGTTCGGAAATAAATCGCTCCCATGACTCCTGCTGCTGTAACTGTTCTCTTTCACGCTCCTCCACAGCTTTATCCACCACTCTACGCACAGGCACGCTCCAGGAAGTAGGCGTAGATCAAGTCGCTGATGGTGCCCTCAGCGCGACTCACCAGTTTGGTCACCTCCTCAAAGAGCTCCATAACCCTGCATGCATTTCGCATCAGTGTCCAGTTGTTGGGCCACAACATCTCCATCCTCCCAGATTGTGTCCTTGTACTGTAATGATACAGGTACTGGGTGACGGCTTTCTCCTGGTCTAGCAGGCGAGAGAACATCAGCAGGGTGGAATTCCAGCGAGTCGGGCTATCGCAAATCAGGCGTCTCACCGGCAAGTTGTTTCTACGCTGAATGTCCTCAAAGCGTGCCATGGCCGTGTAAGAGCGCCTGAAATGCCCACACAACTTCCTGGCCTGCTTCAGGACGTCCTCTAAGCCTGGGTACTTGGACGCAAATCTTTGCACGACCAGATTCAGCACATGTGCCATGCAGGGTACATGTGTCAGCTTTCCCAAATTCAACGCGGAAATGAGATTGCTGTCGTTGTCACACACCACGTTGTCGATCTCAAGCTTGTGCGGGGTCAGCCATTGCTCCACCGTGTTTGTTAAGAGCAGCCAGGAGAGCTGCTCCAGTGTGACTCTCTCCGCTTTCAGGCAAGACATGTCTAACACTGCGGGACACCGTCGTATCTGGCATGCAGCATAGGCCCTGGGGTGCGGGGGCTGTGTAGCTGGAGAGGAGATTGCGGCACCAGTCAAGGAGGAGGAGGAGGAGGAGGAGGATGAGGATGACGACAGCGAAGAGGTGGTAGCAGGCGGAGAGGAGGTGGCTGGAGGCCTGCCTGCAAGCCGTGGAGGTGTGAAAAATCTGTCCGCTGCGCAGCCACGTACTCCCTGCTTGCTGCCATCGGTCACCAGGTTGACCCAATGGGCTGTGTACGTAATGTAGCGGCCCTGCCCGTGCTTGGCAGACCAGGCATCCGTGGTCAGGTGGATCCTTGACCCAACGCTCTTCGCAATAGATGACACCACTTGCCTCTCAACTGCATGGTACAGTTTGGGTATGGCCATTTGTGAAAAATAATTGCGGCCTGGTATCTTCCACTGAGGTGTACCAATGGCCACAAACTTACGGAAAGTCTCCGACTCCACCAGCTTGTATGGTAATAGCTGGTGAGCTAATAGTTCCGCCACGCTAGCTGTCAGACGCCAGGCAAGAGGGTGACTGGCAAACATTTGCTTCTTACGCTCAAATACTTCCTTCACGGACAGCTGGGTACTGCTGTGGGCAGAGGAGAAGGAACCGCTCAAGGGAAGAGGCGGTGTGGAGGAGGGTGGCTGTGAAGGTGCAAGGGAGAAAGCGGATGAAGATGATGCACCTGAAGGAATAAGAGGAGAAGGAGGGTGGCTTGTCTTTTGGGTGCTGCTTTTCCTCAGGTGTTCTTGCCATAGCTGTTTGTGCCTTCTCTCCAGGTGCCTTCGTAAGGCACTTGTCCCTGCGTGAGAGTTGGCCTTTCCACGGCTCAATTTTTGCTGGCAGAGAGAACAGATGGCTTAGCTCCGATGTGAGACACACGTTAAAAAAATTCCAAACCGCTGAGCCCCCCTGGGGTGATGGCGCTACGGTGGCATCAGCAGCTGACGTTGAAGGGCATGTTGGCTGGCTGGCCATAGCTGGCGATACATGGCGCCAGACACTGCCCCCAGCTGTTTCTGAGGATGAGCTCCCTCTGCTTCTATCATGGAGTCGTCTCCTCCTACTCCTCTCTGACTCCCCCTCTGAACTGTCCCCCTGGTCATCTCCTCTACTGGGAACATACGTGGCATCCGTATAATCGTCATCATAATCCTCCTGCCCAGTTTCGCTTTCCTCAGACACCTCCTCAACTGCTCCAACTTCAGGTGGTTCATTATCCCCCTCTGCACATGTTACGTTCATACTATCGCCACCTAACTCAGACGTATGAGGTGGTGTACCTGCGCCGCCTTCTTGTTGTTGCAGTAGTGGCTGGGAAACAGTGATTTCACCACCACCAAATAACTCCTGCGAAGTGTCAAATGCAGTGGATGTGGTACTTGTTGTAGCGCTGGTGGCTGCGGGAGATGAGGTGTTCTGTGTTAAATACTCAAGCACGTCCTCACAATTTTGGGAAGTGATGGCACGTGCCTTCTTCTGAGCACTGTATTTTGGGCCAGGTCCACACGAAATCACAGCAACACCACCTCGCACAGACCTGCCGGTGCCTGGTGGCCTTCCTCTGGGTCTGCCTCTACCTCTTCCTCTACATGGTTTGTCCATCTCGGGGGGATGCTAGGTATATGCAGTGAGCTGGGTTCACTCAACACAACAGGTAGTTAGATGCAGTGAGCTGGGTTCACTGAACAGTAAAGGTAGTTATATGCAGTGAGGTGGGTTCACTGAACAGTAAAAGTAGTTATATGCAGTGAGGTGGGTTCACTCAACACAACAGGTAGTCAAAATTGCGCAAAAGGTGGATCAGCGCATCACCAGGCCGCCTCCGAATGGCCTCGATTCAGAGGTGCGCTGAGCCCCCCCAGAAACTGCAAACGCACCTTGAACCCAAACAGACGCTCTGCATATACACCAAAAGCAAAGCTGTTAAGTGTAGGTAGTTAGATGCAGTGAGCTGGGTTCACGCAACACAATAGGTAGTTAGATGCACTGAGCTGGGTTCACTCAACACAAAGCTAGGTATATGCAGTGATGAGGTGGGTTAAGTAAACACAACAGGTACTGGGTATATGCTGTACTGGGTAGTACAATGTGCAGCTCCCTGTCACACACACAAGTTGTCACTGAATGTGCTGGGCTGCTGACAGTGGCACACACACTATGAATTAGCAAAGCTGTGCATGCAACAAAAGTGTCAGTTTGACACAAAGAAAAGGGAAAAAAAAGTACAGGATTAGCTCTGAAAAGAGCTGTTGAGGGGTGCTATAAAAGCAATAATAATCAGCCAGGAGCAAGCTAAGCAGCCAAGAACCTAACTAATCTGTCCCTAGGAGAACAAGTCTGCAGCAGCTGTCCCTAGTCTGTCTCTAGCAAACACACGAGAGAGTAATGGCCGGCGAGCCTGCCTTATATATAATACACACACACACTATCTATCTATCTATCTATCTATCTATCTATCTATCTATCTATCTATCTATCTATCTATATATATATATATATATGTTTGGGTACAATGGGGGAGTGTGTGAGGAAAATAGTTAATTTTAGATGTAAATGCAGGTATTTTTATTAAATAGAATGTTTTTTTATGTAGTTTTACTATTTGGCAACAAGATGTCCTCAGTCATTACTTCTGATTCACGTACATAAGGACGTGAATCGGAAGTAATGCGTTCACACTATCAACAGGAAGATACAATGAATGCAGGTGTCTCATAGACATAGGCATTCAGGTGAAGTTTCCCAGGGCGTCATTACACGGCACCTGGTGCAGTAAGTAGTTAAAGTAGCAGATAATCAGGACCCAGGGAGGACTTGTATTTTGTGTGACCAAATAAAGGACCACTGGAGGGGAAATAACATGAAAAGAGAATTGTATAAAACTTAAATGGAATAGATTTTTAAATTGAACTGTATGAACCCAGATGGTTTAAATATTGAATTTAACCTTAATTGTTTTTTTAGCTAATAGGTGAAGTACTGAAGATAAGGTAGTACAGAGAAATAACTATAAAGATTGAACTGCAATGTATTGTTAAACCACTAGATGTCGCCAGTATATTGGAAAGTATGGACTGGTTAGATTAAGTGAAAAAAAAATATGCAATAATTGAATGTTATTCTATGCTCTCTTCTATTTTTACAATGGGTTATGTGCAATATATGCCAAAAAAATCGTGTTAAGTCTTAATATGTATTTTAGAGTTTATTGGATGTTTTTGAATAGTTTATTACTGTACTTTTTATCATTTTACTGCTTTGTTTTAAATTATATTTTTAAAGGACGTTCCCATGTGCCATCCAGATCTAATGTACACATCAGTGCTAGTGATATGTATGGTAGCGCGGCGCAGTTAATTCTATTGTGCCTGGAAGCGACGATTAGGTCGTATTATGTGTAAATATAATGCTCGCAGCCGCTTGTAGCAGGAGAGCATCATTTGTTACTACATAGCCGAAACCAGAAATATGTAGATGCTGGAACGCACACGTGGAACGCTCACACTCCCGGGCAGGAGCCGGAAGTAAAGGAGCATGGCAGCGGTGCGCTCACTGCGGGAATTCTGGATGGCACGTAATAAAACTACCTTATTTTTAATAAATAAGGGAGTATTGCCCACCCACTCTCAATACCCCCTGATGGCAGGAAGCCGAAACTGGTTGGGTGGAGAGCGGCAACACCTGTATGCAGTGCCTATGATGAAGTGTACTAGTACCACTGAAGTGGGAAGCGGTGATAGCCTAGTGGGTCCTACAGGACCCACAGTAGTGACTGCTATTTTATGTAGTATTGCCTTAATAAAGCTGAAATTTGTTTCATTATACTGAGGGATTCTCTGTCTATCTGCTTGTACCCCCCTGATGTGAATGTGTAGTGCAACACGACCCAAAGGACAGAGGGATCTCCTGACAAACAGTGTAAGCACTATTGGAACGTCAGCGCAGCAGCTTTTGCATTCCGAGTTTGTCCTGTCTCTCCCACAAATTTCTTTGGGGCACTTTGCACACGATTAAGTAAACCAGATTATATGAAATGTAGGAAAAGGTGCCATGTAAAATTCCTGTTGTGCACCTGGTATTGGTATCCTGTCGGTGGAATGGATGTGTTAACAGGTCTCACACCTTTTCCCTCGGCAGGGGAATGTTCCATTCTGTTTGGCCTATTCAAGGCACTCCTGAAAATCATCTGTTTAAGATTGGGTGGCTGTCGGTATGCCAGGAGGAGAGGTTCAGAAATATTCCCAGTCTTTTATCCTTGTGTAAAACAGGATGAAGTTCTTTAGCAATCCTTAAGATTTCCATTTGTGGGTTGTAGATGACCACCAGTGGAACACTGCTCTCTTCCTGATTTTGCTTGTACTCCAGGAGCCGAGTCCTAGGGATGTGGTTAGCTTTCTTGATTTGGGTCTCAGCCATTAGAGGATTGCATCCTGGTTTAATGAGATTCGTCTTTAGGTAACCCAGGGATCTCTGTCATCCGTCAAAACAGATCCAATTGCATCTTATAGCCTGGCTGTAAATTATGGAATTCTTTATATGTTTGAGGTGAAAACTGTCATACCTGAGGTATTTGGGCCAATCTGTCAGTTTGCAGTACATAGACATTTGTAGGCTATTCCCTTTAATGCATACATGTCAAACTCCGGCCGTCAAAGCCATTTAATTTGGCCCTCAAGTGGTTTCCCCACTTTGCATCATGATTGGCCCACTCTAGACCACCAGGGAAGCTATATTGGAGGCCATATGAGGGAGGTAGGAGGGAAGCACTAAACACTAGGGAACTGTATAGGGGAGGGTGGTGGAATTGTCTAGACACTAGGGAGCTTTATAGGGGAGGTTGCACCACTAAACACCAGGGAACTGTAAAGGGGTTAGAGGTGGGCCATTAAATACCTGGGAACTTTATAAGGGAGGAAGGTGACCAGCAGGCATTGAGGATGGCCCGTGACTTGGTCCTAGTGTACGATTTTCAGGTTTGACACCTCTGCTCTAATGTATATCGTGGTGTCAAGAAAGTTAGTATCCCTGTGAGAGCAGCTCAGTTTCAGTTTGATTGTAGGATGGAAGGCAATGGAAGGAATTGGACAAGATCCTCCTCACTTGTAGACCAGACTATCAAGATATTGTATGACAAGTATCTGTTAGAATTTAAGTAGGCCTCATTTACTTGGCCTGAGTTTAGGTAAAAAGGCTTGTCCGCAGAGTATGTCTTTAACATCAATAGAGTCTCTTGTGATGAAGGCAGAGGCATCTCAGTGTCTGCTTGAATAAACAAGCAGATACTGAGAACATCGGAGAACATGTTCCTGAAAGAAGGCCACAGGCCTACACTGACCTCAACACGTACACCACAAGAACAATCAACATAGGCCATGTTTACCAAAATACCAAATTCCAGTAAGTAAAGGAAAGGTGACATTGAATATTAATCGAGTAGGTGGGTATTATGACACCACGAGGGGGCTCAACCAATAGTCTGGTCTAGGGGATGGCGAAGATGATGTCTCATTTAACTCTTTCCTAGTCGGTATTAAAGCCCGGGTGGGCGATTGGAGCTCACTCTGCTTCTTACTTTCACACTAGCTCTAAATGCTGACTAGGACCTCTAAGTATTTTCATTCTATATGTAATCTGAAATAATGGTTGCTGTACATAGGTAGTCTAGTGTAACGTAGTTTAGAAAGAAGGTACCTGATTGACTTCAGCAGGAAGTTTAATCAAGAAGCTTGTAACGCACCATGAAGATTGGCGTGGCTAGGATATGATGAACTGCATCTATCTGTATTTCTGTTTCCTGAATAAATAACGTTAATATTGAAGAAGCCTGAGAAAGTCTATCTCCTGCTTGCTGTGATGAGTCGTGTGTGCAACTTTTGCTAATGAGTTTGCTGGTGCCGGAAAAAATGTGATTTAGAACATGTGATTGTCCTCTTTGTGGATTTTTGGAAAGCATGTAAAAGTATGAAAACATTTAATAATATTTTTTCTTTTAATTACAATTTAAATTTATTAGGAGCCAGAGTCTGTGCATTTTGTTCCCGACTCCAACACAAGGTAACCATAATTGCGGTGACTCAGACTCCTTGACTCGGACTCCACAGTCCTGGTGCTAGGTTGGTAAAGATTTAAACAAAACTATGTTTCTCTAGAAACAAGCCAAGCATGGAGAACTTACCACCAAAACAAACAATGTACAAGTTCTCAATTCAAATTCTATTTTATCATTTCATGTAGGTATGAGTGTCTCTTTAAAACCATCAGCTACATGAACCCATTCCGGGAAACACAAATATACATTTCTGCACTTTATCGCTCCAACATATTTCTATTATCTAGTAAAAATGTACACTGGTTTCTAGGAAATCTGACAAAGCTTGATATGATTATAAAAAAAGAGAGTAGATCATAACTAATGCTTCAACATGGTTAAACAGACTGTTACCAATTACCTCTCTGTTAACCACTTGAGGACCAGACCCTTTTTTTCCATTCAGATTACTGCAGCTTTCACAGTTTATTGCTCACTCATACAACCTACCACCTAAATGAATTGTGGCTCCGTTTCTTGTCACTAATAATGCTTTCTTTTGGTGCTATTTGATTGCTGCTGCGATTTTTACTTTTTATTATATTCATCAAAAAAGACATGAATTTTGTCCAAAAAATGATTTTTTTAACTTTCTGTGCTGACATTTTTCAAATAAAGTAAAATTTCTGTATACATGCAGCACGACAAATGTGGACAAACATGTTTTTGATTAAAAAAAACCCCATTCATCCTATATTTATTGGTTTGGGTAAAAAAGTTATAGTGTTTACAAACTATGGTGCAAAAAGTGAATTTTCCCATTTTGAAGCATCTCTGACTTTTCTGACCACCTGTCATGTTTCATGAGGGGCTAGAATTCCAGGATAGTATAAATACCGCCCAAATGACCCCATTATGGAAAGAAGACATCCCAAAGTATTCACTGAGAGGCATAGTGAGTTCATAGAAGATATTTTTTGTCACAAGTTAGCGGAAAATGACACTTTGTGACGAGACAAAAAAAAAAAAGTTTCCATTTCTGCTAACTTGTGACACAAAAAAAATGAAATCTGCCACGGACTCACCATGCCCCTCTCTGAATACCTTGAAGTGTCTACTTTCCAAAATAGGGTCATTTGTGGGGTGAGTTTACGGTTTTACCGTCCTCGCATTTTGAGGGGTGCTAATTTGTAAGCACCACTGTAAAGCCTAAAGGTGCTCATTGGACTTTGGGCCCCTTAGCGCAGTTAGGCTGCAAAAAAGTGCCACACGTGGTATTGCCGTACTCAGGAGAAGTTGTATGATGTGTTTTGGTGTGTATTTGTACACATATCCATGCTGGGTGGGAGAAATATCTCTGTAAATGACAATCTTTTGATTTTTGTTTACACACAATTGTCCATTTACAGAGATATTTCTCCCACCCAGGATGGATATGTGTAAAAATACACCCCAAAATACATTATACTACTTCTCCCGAGGACGGCGATACCACATGTGTGGCACTTTTTTGCACCCTAACTGCGCTAAGGGGCCCAAAGTCCAATGAGTACCTTTAGGATTTCAAGGGTCATTTTGCGGCATTTGGTTTCCAGACTACTCCTTACGGTTTAGGGCCCCTAAAATGCCAGGGCAGTATAGGAACCCCACAAATGACCCCATTTTAGAAAGAAGACACCCCAGGGTATTCTGTTAGGAGTACGATGAGTTCATAGAAGATTTTATTTTTTGTCACAAGTTAGCGGAAATTGATTTTTTTTTTCACAAAGTGTCACTTTCCGCTAACTTGTGACAAAAAATAAAATCTATGAACTCACCATAGTCCTAACAGAATACCTTGGGGTGTCATTTCTAAAATGGGGTCGTGTGTGGGGTTCCTACACTGCCCTGGCATTTTAGGGGCCCTAAACCGTGAGGAGTAGTCTGGAAATCAAATGCCACAAAATGACCTGTGAAATCCTAAAGGTACTCATTGGACTTTGGGCCCCTTAGCACAGTTAGGGTGCAAAAAGTGCCACACGAGGTATCGGCGTACTCGGGAGAAGTAGTATAATGTGTTTTGGGGTGTATTTTTACACATACCCATGCTGGGTGGGAGAAATACCTCTGTAAATGACAATCTTTTGATTTTTTTACACCCCAAAACACATTGTACTACTTCTCCCAAGTACGGAGATACCACATGTGTGGCACTTTTTTGCACCCTAACTGCACTAAGGGGCCCAAAGTCCAATGAGTACCTTTAGGATTTCAAGGGTCATTTTGCGACATTTGGTTACCAGACTACTCCTCACAGTTTAGGGCCCCTAAAATGCCAGGGCAGTATAGGAACCCCACAAATGACCCCATTTTAAAAAGAAGACATACCAAGGTACTCTGTTAGGAGTACGGTGAGATCATAGAAGATTTTATTTTTTGTCACAAGTTAGCGGAAATTGATTTTTATTGTTTTTTTTTTTATATAATATATTAATTAGCTAGGCTAAGCCATCAAATGGCCAATACTTTAGCCAGGCTAGAGGAATAACGGAACCAGGTGGAAATATGAGGAACTCGGGGAGTGTAAATAGATGTAATGAGAAGAGGGAGAAGACACCCCCTGGAAACACAAATTAGCGGAAATTAATTTTTATTGTTTTTTTCCACAAAGTGTCACTTTCCGCTAACTTGTGACAGAAAATAAAATCTTCTATGAACTCACCATAATCCTAACAGAATACCTTAGGGTGTCTGCTTTCTAAAATGGGGTCACTTGGGGGGGTTCCTATACTGCCCTGGCATTTTAGGGGCCCTAAACCGCGAGGAGTAGTCTTGAAACCAAATGTCTCAAAATGACCTGTGAAATCCTAAAGGTACTCATTGGACTCTGGGCCCCTTAGCGCAGTTAGGGTGCAAACGTGGTATCGCCGTACTCAAGAGAAGTAGTACAATGCGTTTTGGGGTGTATTTTTACACATATGCATGCTGGGTGGGAGAAATATCTCTGTAAATGGACAATTGTGTGTAAAAAAAAAAATCAAAAAAGTTGTCATTTACAGAGATATTTCTCCCACCCAAATATGTAAAAATACACCCCAAAATACATGATACCACTTCTCCTGAGTACGGCGATACCACATGTGTGGCACCTTTAGGCTTTAAAGGGGTGCTCAAAATGTAGCACCCCCCCCACTTGCCAGGACAGTTAAACCCCACAAATGACCCCATTTTGGAAAGAATACACAACAAGGTATTCCATGAGGGGAATGGTGAGGTCATTGAAAATTTTATTTTTTGTCACAAGTTAACGGAAAATGACACTTTGTAAAAAAAAATAATAATAATAATAATTCTGCTAACTTGTGACAAAAACTAAAATCTTCTATGAACTCACCATGCACCTCACATGTCCTCTTTCCAAAATGGGGTGATTTGTGGAGTCTGTCCTGGCACCTCCTGGATACAGGAGGTCCAAAACAATCTGTTCCTGCAATTGAAGGAAGGATCCAGTTCTCCCAGCCTTACTGTAGAGTACAAAGCTGTTGTAAACTGCCGATTGAATCAGATAAAAAGACACTTTCTTATACCAGCGTCTTGTTTTCCGGGAAATTAAATAGGGCGCTAACCTCTGGTCATTTAAGTCCACCCCTCCCATGCTGACATTATATTCGTGGACGACAAGGGGCTTTTCAATGACCTCAGTTGCCCGTTGAATTTGGACTGTCGTGTCTGTGTGAATGGTGGACAGAAAGTAAACGTCCCTCTTGTCCCTCCATTTCACCGCGAGCAGGTCGTCAGTACGTAAGGCAGCCCTCTGCCCCCATTCAAGTCTGGTGGTAACGAGCCGTTGGGGGAAGCCCTGGCGACTAGGCCACGCAGTGCCACAGCATCGGATTCCTTCTAACTTTAAGTGCTGATAGAGGGCCACACTTGTGTAATAGTTGTCCACATAAAGATGGTACCCCGTCTGGAACAAGGGTGACACCAAGTCCCACACAACCTTTCCATTGCTCCCCAGGTAGTCAGGGCATCCGACCGCCTCCAATTTTGAGTCTTTTCCCTTATAGACCCTAAAACGACATGCATAGCCTGTGGCCCTTTCACAGAGCTTATACAGTTTCCCCCGATACCGGGCGTGCTTGCTTGGGATGTACTGTTTGATGCCAAAGCGCCCGGTAAAGCGTAAGAGGGACTCGTCTACGCAGATGTTCTGTTCAGGGGTATAAGCGTCTGCAAATGTTGATGACAGGTGGTCTATGAGGGGCCTAATTTTGTGGAGCCGGTCATAAGCAGGGTGGTCCTTTTTATGACTGGTTTTGTCGTCATTGAAGTGCAGGAAGCGCAGGATGGACTCAAATCATGTCATGGACATGGCAGCAGGGTACAAGGGAACATGATGTACTGGGTTCGTAGACCAATACGACCGCAATACATTCTGTTTCATTAGTCCCAAGTGAAGGATAAGGGCCAAAAAGATTTTAAGTTCGGAAACTTGGACTGGTTTCCACCGGAAAGGCTGGGCATAGCTGCTATCCGGGTTCTCGGTGATGAATTGTGTGGCTTTACGGTTGGTCTCAACCACAATGAAGTCCAAGAGAACCTGGGTGATGAACAGCTGGAAAAAGTCTAGGGCCGTTCCTAGATGAGCTGTCGCCACCTGGCCTCCAGACTGGGCGGTGAAAGGGGGCACTACGGGTGCGGCGGAATCAGGGGATTGCCAATCTGGATTTGCCAGCACCTCTGGGAGTCTATGGGTACTACGGGCCCATCTCCTTCTTGGTGGCTGCGACGGGGGTACTACTGCACGTGCCACCGTACCAGTTTCAACTTCCATGCTGGTGCTCACCACTTCACCAGGGTCTACGGAAGTACTGGTACTAAGTCCAGGAGATGCTGCGCTGCTGGTGCCTGCCTCACCAAGAAAACTCCCATCAGCGCTAGCACCACCCTGCGGCCCTTGAGGCGGATCCTGCGCCACCTGCGGTCTAACAACATGGGGTCTGGTACGCCTGGCTCTAGCCGGGACCAAAACCTCGTCATCACTTTCGGTCAGAGAACCACTGCTTTCCACAGGTTCAAATTCGGACCCGGAAGATTAGTCGGCTGAGTCTTCCCAAACGCTCTCATCCGACTGGTCCATGTACCTGTATACCTCCTCATCGGAAATCCCCCTTCTTGCCATTGTGGACTGCTAAATTTATGGGGTTTTCCTCCAAGACTACCCAGAAATAAGAGCACCTACCTAGAAAAAGGGAGTATTTGAGAGGTAGAAAGCTGTGGTCACCGAGTTTTGATAAAAAAAAAAAAATCAAAACTGATCTTTACAGCGCCACAGCTAGTGTACAGTGTTTTGCAGTGATCAGAAAAAAAAAATCTGTCACTACAGTGGGGCAGCAAAACGCAAGTGCGGGCGAACGATCAGGCCTGATCGGGTAAACAATGTGTTTTTAGTGGAGCCTACACTAAGGTGACCCTAATGTACTGCTATAGATCTGTCTGCGATCAGGAATGATCACTAGATACTATATAGTACCAATGCTGATTAGCGACAGTGATGGCGCTAATCGGCGACTAATCGGTGAATGCTGACAAAGCTGTGATACCCGTCTAGTTTATATAACGGACATTTTGTTCATATAGCTCCATTTGGTGATGTATAAATCATTTCAGTTAGAAGAAGGCCACAAAATGTGTACGTGTTCAGGGACACTGGCTGTTCTTGAGCATGTCCTAATAGTAGATTTACCGTTATTTTGCAATGTCCTAGCTTCCTTGACTTTTAGTGGAAAAGAGGCCCCAAGGACAGATTTAGACAAGTGATGTGTTGTCCAGACTGGACCACTTCCCCTTGTGACCTTAAACAGAAGGTTGAGTAAGAGAACAGTGGGTGGTGAAACTCATTATAATATGGGTGGAGAGTTCTAAGAATTAAATGTTAACTGCTTCATGTCTGCACTGATTATTGAACTGTGATTGGTTTTTGTAACACTGATGGACATCCTGAACTGCCCAGAGGCATGTATATTTTTGCATAACTGTAACTGATAAAAGTCATTGTAACTAGTGAAATTGTAGCATTTGTCTCCTACACATGCCTCATCAACAAGCTTCTTGATGAAAATAAACGAGCCGTCCTTTTAAGAGGTGTGCCTTGAGTCATTACTGTCAGTATATTGCTTTGACAGTTTTGGTGGAGAATGACGGGCACAATAGAACTATAAATTGACTTTGTGGCACATCTCTGAAGGGATCCTTTTGATTTTGGGAGAGCGGAGACCGGACTAGCATCAGCTCAGGGGTCCAAGTATTGGATCTTCACAGCGCTGTAAAAGGTGAGCTTTATTACCTTAAATCTGATATTGCACCCCTGTGCTGCGTGCGAATTCATCCTCTGCTCGGCCGATATCTGATATGGATCTCCTTCTGACGGCTTCCTCCTAGTCCTAGAATGTGGTATGTTCTGGTATGTTTTATAATTTTTTTTGTGTGCATACCATGTCTTTTTGTTAACTAGCTTGCTGCTTGAAAAATATAGAGAATAAGCATAAGTGATATATTACTGTACTGCAGTTTCTGATGTAAATGTGTGAATGACTCATGCCATTATTTGTGTTCTAAGCATCGCCTCAGGATACATACTGTTGAGACACTTCGGACATCCCTAACAGAACTTTAGAGTAAAATAGGATTCTTAATTGGTATCGCTGACTATCAGTAATGTTAGTAAATTAACATATAGGGACACGAGGTGTTCTCGGCAGAGTGTAATCTGAAAATAAGGTCAAACTGTGTTGTTCTTATCAAGTTTCTGTTGCATATAGTGAAAGTATTTTGTTGGTCAAGATATAGGTGCTTACACTTAGTGCTGATCATTGTGTTCACCAGTATATGTTGGTGGGTTGTTTTCTCCTTTCCATTGGTCACCTTAATAGCATAAAATATCAGTGATACATCGCGGTGGAAGGCATTTAGCCAGCTAGTCACTGCGGTGCGCTGGGATGATGAATGGAGAGGAGGAGAGTGAATTTACCAGCTTTGTGTCCGGCTTGTACAACACTGTATAAGAAATTTTACACATGTCCTGAGTGCCTAACACCGTTACGAAAAATATCTAGTATTGTTGGTTATTTGGTCAGAGGAAGAATAACCTGTGGTATCCCAAACACCTTTCTAGATAAACGTAAGCCAGTTGTGATAGAATCTTACAAGCCACCTGGCTCGCTGCAGCCACCAGTCAGCTATACATTTCCTTTGTATTCAGCACCCTGGGAGTGCAGCGAATTAGGCATTAAATTTCGGCCAGTGCTGAATGCACCCTGGAACCTATCCAATCCTCAGATACCAGGGGAACAGGCACAGGACTCAGAAAGCTCAGCGGAATCTGACGAGTTTGAGAGTCTGCCAATAATTGCTCCCTGCCACCGCCCTATCCCACAGGTGCAGGAAAGTGTTGAGCGCTATCTGAGGGTTAGACGGGCTCAAATAACTCAAAAACCCGAAAATCTGTAAATATGAACTCTACATAAATTACTCTGCATAAATTACTGGCTAAACTGGTGATGCCACTGGCAGGTTTCTTCCTTTGACTAAATGACCATAGAATATACGCCCTATTCTGAACAAGGCTGTGGTGTGTGGACTTATGGGTTTGCTGTTGCAGCCTGCGCTGTGGTGTTTCTAGTGGTTGCCTGGTGTTATTGTCGCTGGAGGGAGTTGTGTTGTCCTGATTTGGTTGAAGTATACGGAACCAGGGCTGAGTCAGAGAGAGCATTGAGGTTCGGTTTTGGTATCAGGGCATCAGGAGAGCAAACTCAGTGCCACTTCAGAGAAAAGCCCAATCAGTTAGACTCGGTCAGTTGCCATTCAATAGAGATTGTAGATGGTGGTGTCGAGGTTAGTCCATCGGGAGGGGACCCTCTATCAGACCAAGCCAGTGAAGGGTCCACTCAGCCAGATCTAAGTGTTTGTCACCCGCACAATTATTGCAGTTTGGATTTCACAGGGTTGGCAATGTTCACCAGACCAATGCCTACTGGGCAACAGTAAAGGATCGGGTGACCAGTTGGGCAGCAAGGACAAACATAACTGTTTGCCAGACCACGTGAGACAGTGTGACTATTGTGACTCCCTCTACTGTGTGCTGGAGTGAGCACAATATTGCCAGACCACGTGAGACAGTGATTATTGTGACTCCCTCTACTGTGTGCTAGGAGTGAGCACAATATTGCTGAATAACAAACATAAAACCTTGCTGTTTGCCAGACCACGTGAGACAGTGTGACTATTGTGACTCCCTCTACTGTGTGCTGGAGTGAGCACAATATTGCCAGACCACGTGAGACAGTGATTATTGTGACTCCCTCTACTGTGTGCTAGGAGTGAGCACAATATTGCTGAATAACAAACATAAAACCTTGCTGTTTGCCAGACCACGTGAGACAGTGTGACTATTGTGACTCCCTCTACTGTGTGCTGGAGTGAGCACAATGTTGCCAGACCACGTGAGACAGTGATTATTGTGACTCCCTCTACTGTGTGCTGGAGTGAGCACAATATTGCTGAATAACAAACATAAAACCTTGCTGTTTGCCAGACCACGTGAGACAGTGTGACTATTGTGACTCCCTCTACTGTGTGCTGGAGTGAGCACAATATTGCCAGACCACGTGAGACAGTGATTATTGTGACTCCCTCTACTGTGTGCTGGAGTGAGCACAATATTGCTGAATAACAAACATAAAACCTTGCTGTTTGCCAGACCACGTGAGACAGTGTGACTATTGTGACTCCCTCTACTATGTGCTGGAGTGAGCACAATAGTGCTGAATAACATCAGTAAAACCTTGCTGACCCTTGTGAAAATCAACAGAGGGGTGACGGGATTGGCTGACTCCAGTGTGCTTAGTGGTTCACACGGTAGCAACAGGGAGAGAACCTGTTGCTCAAGTTGCTCCCAGGCGAAACCAGAGATTGGCCATCTCTGGTGTGAGAATTGCTTGGAATTCAAGGGGAACACATAGTCCATATTATGGGGAATTCAATTGCTCAGAAGCGAGCGTCAAATCGCGGTGAGCCGCAGCATTTGACGCCGCGAGAAGAGATGTGTAGCAAGTATGGACCGTGGGTCTCCCGATACTTGGAGGACTGGGAGCGATGGACTAACCAGAAATATGCCAGAAAGGGAACTTTTAAACCAAAGGTGTGGGAAAATTTGTGGGATGTCCATAGGGTAAGGATGACTCGCCCAAACGAGCGAGAAGCATGGAGTAGGTGGATGATGGAGGCGATTCGCCGATCCGAAGACGTCACCATCATGACAGTAAAACAATCAGGCGCAGGAGGGTCACCACAGCTAGAAGATGAGGAGACTGAAGACACTGATGTGCTGGATATGGGAGCACATCAGGCTTGGACAGCACTTATGTCCAGGTCTTCTCGTAGGCGGACTGATAAGGCCGTGTCTCGGCATGTGAAATATAGAGCTGCTGCAGAAGCTCTTGATGACAGTGCTGACACACGGCCACCAGTTGATCTCACTGGGAAAGAGGAAGTACAGGCACACAGCGACAACGGACAGCTAACGCAGACCTCATTAGAGACAACACACAATAGCAGTGACAGGCTGGCCCACATACAACCTGACAGAGAGAGAGATGACTCTACAGCTGTATGCCAATCCTCGTTGTATTCAGGACTGACTAATGAGTTAAACAAACCCACAGCTCCTACACAGCTAAGGGAGGAAACACCACCACCAGCTTATAGAACAAGTAAAGTAGTAGGGAGTATTCCCCATGGATATACCCCAGCCCCATATGACAGGCCACTTCCCCTTCAGCATATGTTGAATGGTAGTCCATATTTGCCCCTTTGTGGGCGAATGCCAACTCATATTGATAGTGCTAGCAATTACCCCTGGCAGTTTCAACTGTCACCCCTGGCTTACCCCTCAGTTCCATCCCAGATAAGCAATGAATCTAGTTTCTGTCATGCTCCACTATCCTCACAATCCACTAGCATGGTGAGACTACCAAGCTTGCCATCACCTGGGTGGCAACAACATCTGAGCCACTACAACCCAGGAGGGGAGGTGGCACCCCCTCTCATTGATCTTGAATCTACATTTACTGCCACACCCATCCCTGGGAATGGAGGTATGGAAATGGCCCACCCTGGTGGTCTAAGCGGCACTTTTCAAGGCACTTTACAGTTAAATCCACATACAATCCCTTTAACACCGCAGCAACAGCCAAGCAACACCAACAGCAACAGCCAGCCATGCAGGGTAAGTGACACTAACCCTTTTAAAAATGACATAAGTTTCCTTAATCAACCACAGATACAGCAAACTTCAAGTAGGCCAAGGAGCAGTGTCAACCTGTCACGATCTCCTGCTGCTCCTAGTTGGGAAGAGGGTCCTCATTCACCTGAGCTTGTATTCCCTGTTAGAGAGCAAGTGCTATCAGATAATCAGGGTAACCAGACAGGTACTGTTAGACACCATATACCCTGGACACCCGCAGAAATGAAGGGACTCCTGAGTACCATACCCCATCCAAGAACTGATCCAGCTAAGTTTGCAAAGGAAATAGTAGATACTCAGACATGCTACAAAGCTACATGGAGTGACATGTTCCAAATTATCAAACGAGTGTGTGGGGAAGGGGATCTTGAGGAAGTAGTCAGCAAAACATTTATCCCAAGGGAGGTAGCACAGGACTCAATTGAGGAGGGACACTTTTGGACAAGTGCCCTTGCCACGTTGATCAAAACTGTTTACCCCCCTCGATCATGGTCCAATGTATCCTCTGTGACCCAAGCTGCAAATGAGGATTGCATGGCTTATTACAATAAGTTTAAACAAGCAATCGAATCAGCTGGGTGTAACATCACTAGTGAAGACCTTAAACCAGTGGTACTGCATAATTTCATGACAGGGCTGAAAGGTAAAATTCGAGAAAAATTGATGATTGCCAATCCAGATTGGAGAGACAAACCACTCTCCTCTTTGTTATCTCTGGCTACAGCCATAGAGAGAAACATACTGGATGCAGAGGAAAAAAAGCCTCAGAAAATTTATATTGTAAGTGGAGGGGATAAATTGAGGGAGACACAAAGGGAGCCACCCCCACCCCGTAGGCAACTACGGGTGTGCTATAGATGTGGGGACCCAGGACATCTCGTCAAACAGTGTAACTACACACCTCAGGGAAAGCGTAACATGACACAGAGGAATAGGGACACTGACATAGTGCCCGACTCTTCATCTGACTGACTAACCGCTCTGCCTGTCATTTCCACCACAGGCAAAGGAAATGCTTATGTGGAAATGAAGCTTAATGACCAAACTGTAAATTGTCTTTTAGATACAGGAGCCTCACGATCAGTGCTGCGATCTAATGAAATTGAACTACCCATACAAGGTTCCACAAATGCTGTGGGATGAGGAGGTATTACATACCCATTGTTAGAAACAGTGCCCACAAAAATACAAATTGGGCCTTTTCATACTGAAGCCTCCCTATTGTTGAGTGATTCTGTTCCCTGCAACTTGCTGGGAAAAGACTTACTCACCCAGATGAGAGCACAAATATCTTTCACCGAAAATGGAGTGGAAGTGACCATACCCTCAGTGTCTGAAACACAGCTTGACCCTGTTAGAGAAACCTGGGATAGCATCATTGCCCTTTGTTCCTTAGTCCAGCGTACAGGGACAGAAGAAAGTTTACCAAGTGATTTGTCAGAAATAGTGAACCCTGAGGTATGGTCAAAGGAGGGAAAGATAGGATTCATGATAAACAGTTCACCAGTTAAAATAAAATTGAAACCAAACTCAGCTATCCCGAGATTGCCCCAATATCCTTTAAAAATGGCTCAAATGGATGGGATCAGGGATGTGAAGAAATGATAGATGACTACTATGAGGAGGTAGGACGAGTGAAAGATACTCCCCTTGACCATGCAGACCTCACAGTTTTTATTGACGGGTCCCGATACTATTCAGAAGGGCAACCTGTTACAGGATACTCTGTGGTTACCAAAGATGATGTCCTTTTTCAAGGTAAGTTACCAAGCAGCTGTTCAGCTCAAGTAGCAGAACTAATGGCATTGATGCAGGCTTGCATCATTGGCAAAGGCCAAAGGTTAAATGTGTACTTGGACTCCAGGTATGGATACGGGATCTGTCATGATTTCGGTCAATTGTGGAGGATGAGAGGTTTCTTGACAACAAATGGTAAGCCTATCAAACACGCTGAATTAATCAAAAGGGTCTTGGAGTCTCTGTGGGGCCCAACGGAAGTGGCAGTAATAAAATGTGAGGCACACACAAAAGGTACAGATGAGATTTCATTAGGGAATAACAAAGCTGACATGGCGGCTAAGGATGCTGCCTTACATGGCACCATGATTACAGAGATCTATGTGGTCAGCCCCCCACAAGGGGAAGGCGAGTACATGGATTTAACTGTTCTTAAAAACTTACAAACCCAGACTGAAAAACAGATGAGACAAAAATGGGAGGAACAAGGATGTAGTGAAATAGATGGCCTGTGGAGCCATGCAGATGGCAGGTACTGTGCCCCTCCCACTTTGTATCACTACCTAGTGGAGGTGTCACATGGCCCATCACACTTGGCGAAGGATGCAATAATCAGCCTCATCACAAAATACTGGGTAGCCCCAGGAGTCTCCACAGTGGCAGAGAGATTCTGTCAAACATGTGAAACATGTCAAAAACACAATCCTGGTAAGCTTGTCAAGACACCCACTAAACACTTGCCTAGGCCTCTGTATCCATTCCAGAGGCTGCAAATTGACTATATCCAGTTGCCTAAGTGTCAGCAGTTCCAGTATGTACTGGTATGTGTTGACATCTTCTCTGGCTGGGTGGAAGCATGGCCTGTTGCACAGGCCACAGCTTCTGCCACAGCGAAAAAACTGTTACAAGAAATTGTGTGCAGATATGGAATATTTGAGACTCTGGAATCTGATAGGGGTACACATTTTACAGGACAAGTAATGACCGAAGTGCTGGAAGGGCTACAGGTGGAACAAAGATTTCACACTCCATACCATCCACAAGCATCAGGTAAGGTGGAGAGATACAATGGGATAATCAAAAACAGATTATCCAAAATGTGTGAAAAAACTAAGCTTACATGGATACAGGCTTTGCCACTGGTCCTGAAATCAATGAGGCATACACCTAGGGGTCCAGAGAAACTCACCCCTTATGAAATTTTGTTTGGGAGACCAGCACCCACGGGTCTATTCTTCCCACAGGAAATGAAAATGATGCATTGCTCACTGAAAATGTATGTACAAGAGTTACATAATTTGCTTACAAAATTGCATGGACAAGTTTTCTCCTCTATTCCAGATCCTGAGTCCGATACAGGATCCCATTCACTGAAACCTGGAGACTGGGTGGTAGTAAAAAGATTCCAAAGGAAAGGGTTGGAAAACAGGTTTGATGGACCTTACCAAGTCCTATTAACCACCTCTACTTCAGTAAAATTGGAAGGAAAAATTCCCTGGATCCATGCTTCTCATTGCAAGAAGATACGCAAAAGTGATTAATGCAAACATGCCACCAGGGACATCTATGTTAGTCTGTCTTGCATGTTGTTTGTCATGTATGTTCAAAGGTGCTGAGGGACAAACTACCTCTAGCCACCACCAGCAACCTTGGGTGCCACCAGCATCATATGGTAAGTGGGGGGTGAAACCACAAGGCTGGGATCCTGCCCACTTGCATAGGGTTGAGTGTAAACAGGGGAAACTAGTGCCAAGATATCCACTTTTTTACCGAGGGTATATGCATGTACACGGTACAAAGGGAATGAGTCCTGCTAGCCTGCACTATTTTGAGCACGCTAGGCCAATTCATCCACCCCTGGTGATAGACACATACTGGCATACCTTGGACGAACTGTGTAATACTATGTACCACAGAATGATTCCTCCTTTTCAGGAGCATCTTAAAAAAAGGCTGGGTGGGAAACCAGAGATCACTTTCTTTTTGACATATGTTCAAGACAGACTTGTCCCTGACTGTGAGGCAGATGAGGACCCAGAAATAGACACATGTACTATGCCAGGGATTTTTATTGCAGACACAGACAACCCAGATTCTGAGATACTTGACGGTGACGATTTAAAAGACTTATCTACTGATTTAGACAATGGGAGATCGGATGACTTGATGATAGTAAGGTGTGAGAAAGACAGGTTACATCCTGAGGACCCAACAAGAGGAGGGTATGATGACTGGTATATAGTGTATGTGGTATATAATGTGGGTGAGACAAGACAATATAGGAAAATATTCTATGACCAACCTGAACCCGTGCAAGGTACTCTATTAAATAAATGTTATGATCCAGCAGATGGAATCATGGAGTTCTTGCTTACTCGAGCCCCTGAGTACTTTGGAACAGTAGATCCACTTACATACCTGACTCAAGAGAGACTTATATTTGGACTCAACTGCAGTGTAGTCCAACAGGCCACCTGGTACACACATAATGAGAAAGTTAGACTTAATGCATATGCAAGCACCCTGGTGTTGCACGTACAAACAGATGCTAGAAATAAGAAATTTGAGCATATCACTCCAAAAGAAGGTGTAACAGTACAACAGTATATGATGAGGATCATGAGAGAAGCCTGTACATCAGACATTGAGGGTCACTATATTATTGACACAGCACATTGGGCATCTAACCAATCTCTTGTCTTTAATGGACCAAACCCGTGGAAATGGGAAGTACTGTGTAACGGAATAGACACACCAAAGGTAAATGAATGGATGTATGGGGTTCCCATGTCTGAAGGATTGAGAGGATTGTATCACACCACAGACTGGAAAGACCCTCATGGCTATGAGTTAGATTTGGATTTAAACTTGGATGGACCATTTGTTTGGCCTTTCTGCGATGAGTCAGATGAAGGATGCTGGACTTTTACCCAATCTGTCCAGTTGAACAGAGAAAGTCCAGTCCCTGGTGTGAACAATCCATCAGTAAATAAACGAGGGTGGTATACATGGGAAGGGAGAGGCCAGGTATGTGCAACTATAGTCCGGGTGGAAAGAGAAAAGGATGTTGTGGTCCCTGTAAAAATGAATCCAAATATATGTAAAGTCCCAGCTGTCAAAATAGCAGACCTAATAGTCCCTCAACTGGCCTCACCTTGGGCAGTATTGTTGGATACAAAGTTTGTTTTGTACACGTGGAGAGTAACATTAACTGATTTTAGGGTAGATATGTGGGACAGGAGGTGTGGTGTATATATTAAAAATCAGATCTACATGTTGAAAGGATGGTTGGAATCGGGGTATAGTCACCATAAGTCTAAAAGGGATTTGATGGATAAAGCTCTGGGGCGGGAGGTCTTGGTCTAGGGGCCTTGAATACTATGGATTTAGAAGTATTAAGAAATAAACTTGGAGGGCTGGCTCAACATGTAGGGGAGGGAGTGAAAACTCAGTTAGATATAAATCATGTGTTAGAAAATCTACAACATGATCACATTGATGCTACAGCCTCACTGTCAGAGGTAATGAAGCAGAAATTTAAAGGGTTAGTAGCAGGTCTGGTTAAACAGCAGGAAGAAGTCCAATTAGCATTGTCTTGTACACAGGTTCAATCTGAACTATCACAGGATCTAAAGCTAATGATAACCTCACTGCATGCTGGTCACTTTCCCATAAATTTGCGTAGACAAGCTGAGAGATCTGTTCCTAAATTTGCAATGACGCATGAAAAATGGTGGCTTACTCAATTCCATGGGTGTCAAAACCTCACATGCACTATTTCTTCTTTAGTGCCAGTTGCAGGTGAGGAGCATCAAGCTTATACAGTGGTAAATTTGGGTTCTGTTTTGTCAGCAGGTGTAGTTTTGCTTCCCAGAGTAAACCATGACATAATGATTTATGAAGAAGGTGAGCCCAGGTTGTTAGACACAGATGGGTGTTGGAGAAAGGAAAATGTACTGTTATGTCAAGGACAGCAAAACAGGATTATAAGGCAACAATGTTGGGATGAGGAAGGATCATGCTTGATGGATGCAAAAGAGAAGATGCCGAGCCGGATGAAGTACCTAGGACAGGGTTATTGGTGCTGGTATCAAATGGAGAATGCCACCTCTTATGCAGTATATACATTCAATTGTACTCAGAGTGGAACACTGACCAGAGGGGTGTACTGTACCACTGGCCCAGTCCTGGGAGTTGATCTGGCACAGCAGAAGGGACGTACACCCATAACACCTGAAAAAAGACTAGACATCAAGCCTGATACACCTGTCCGTTTACAAAAAATTCCTTTAGGATTTGGAGCAGAATTGAAAGGATGGTTATTGGATTTTGGGAGGGAAGATGAGATCATAAAAACACTCAGAGCTTCAGAAAGGCAAGCAACAGTGCGTTTGGAGCACGATCGTGAGAAACTAGTACAAGTCTCACATGCTCTAGAACAAGATGCTAAAGTATCATGGTGGGAAAGTCTATTTGGGTATAGTCCAAAAGCAAGTGCCTTTCTGAACCTCATGCTCCATCCAGTAGTGGTGCTCATTGTCCTTACATGTTTACTATACATTTTCCAGGTACTTGTGTTTTGTAAAATCAAAAGATTAGGTGCTAAAATGAGTAAGAAACAACAGAAACCCAGGGATGTTTTGGTGGTAGTTTCACAAGGTGAAGAATATATCTAAATGTTATATGGGTAGTTTAAACTTTCTCATGTTCCCTTAGTTAAAAGGAAGTGCATGGAAATGAGTAAATGGAAGTAGTAGACGCCCTCCATGAAAGGAGAGAACCATATAACCTAGGTATGAATGAAACCAATATAATCAATACAGGCTTATCCTGAACTATGCAGCTGGTGGTCAGACTACCAGGTGAGGGGCGGGAGAAGTCTGTCATGGATGAAAGGGTAGGTTTGTTAGGTATTGTAATTCCCTACTAAATCAACTTATTATTGTGATTTAATTACTACTATACTTACTTGGTGTTATACTTTATAATAATCATACAAACATATATATATATAAACAAAATAAGAGATTAAAAGGGACGGCATTTGCAACGTGTAAAAAAAAAAAAAAAAAAAAAAAAAAAAAAAAATCACATGCCTCTCAATGAGTTAATTTCCTTCTTTATGCATTATTGTTGTATCTCCCTATGGTTCTACCCTTCTACCTCAACAAGACATATTGTGCCTCAGCTTATCACCAAGAAGACACTTATGGATCAAGGTCTGTGGTATGAACTCTACCTCCTGATTTAAAATCTACCTCATGTTCATAATGTTCTACAATAAAAGGCAAAGAGGTCCTAAGGGTGCAAGGGAAGAAAGACCCCAGCTGGGAAAGACAAAGATGGATGAATCCTTAGTAAAACATCGCTCTACGATTGCATCACTACAGATCAATACAAGAGCACTCTTGTCCTGACATCATCACCTGCTGTACTTGAAAGGATCAAAGGAATCTACTTGATACATCCTGGCAGGAACCATAATAAACGTTCCACCAGAATGCACCGCCTTAAGAGGAGTTTTTAGCCAAAAGGTGGCTCTGACTAAGGTGAAGAGGATGCACTGCCTTAAGATGAGTTCTTAGCCAAAAAGGTGGCTCTTATTAAGGTGAAGAGGATGGCACTACAACATATGTACCACAGAGCCAGAGGTGATATAGCTGGAGGCCCTGACTACAAGAATACTGTGATAAAAACTTTTTAATATGAGTAGTTCACAGGGATGAACTAGAGGAGGGAGTGACAAAGCTGTGATACCCGTCTAGTTTATATAACGGACATTTTGTTCATATAGCTCCATTTGGTGATGTATAAATCATTTCAGTTAGAAGAAGGCCACAAAATGTGTACGTGTTCAGGGACACTGGCTGTTCTTGAGCATGTCCTAATAGTAGATTTACTGTTATTTTGCAATGTCCTAGCTTCCTTGACTTTTAGTGGAAAAGAGGCCCCAAGGACAGATTTAGACAAGTGATGTGTTGTCCAGACTGGACCACTTCCCCTTGTGACCTTAAACAGAAGGTTGAGTAAGAGAACAGTGGGTGGTGAAACTCATTATAATATGGGTGGAGAGTTCTAAGAATTAAATGTTAACTGCTTCATGTCTGCACTGATTATTGAACTGTGATTGGTTTTTGTAACACTGATGGACATCCTGAACTGCCCAGAGGCATGTATATTTTTGCATAACTGTAACTGATAAAAGTCATTGTAACTAGTGAAATTGTAGCATTTGTCTCCTACACATGCCTCATCAACAAGCTTCTTGATGAAAATAAACGAGCCGTCCTTTTAAGAGGTGTGCCTTGAGTCATTACTGTCAGTATATTGCTTTGACAATGCGGTGCAGTGGGCTGGGCACTAACTGACCCTAACAAAGGCGCCTAGCTAACTGGCCTAACTGCTAACACTAGTGATACTAAAAAAGTGTCAGTTTTCACTGATCACTGTTTTTAGATCACTAGGATAGTAACAGGGGGATGATCTGGGGTGGGGGGGTTTGGGGGTGGTGGCGAGTGGGGTCTCAGAGGCAATCAAACAATCACGGGACAATCAAAGCCGATCACTGGACAATAAAATTCAATCACCGCACAATCAAATCTGATGCACTCGGAAGGTGATG
The DNA here is from genome assembly GCF_040937935.1 of Hyperolius riggenbachi. Taxonomy (NCBI): domain Eukaryota; kingdom Metazoa; phylum Chordata; class Amphibia; order Anura; family Hyperoliidae; genus Hyperolius; species Hyperolius riggenbachi. The sequence continues at coordinate 28,391 of NW_027152620.1, forward strand.
GGGGGTGGAGGTGATGGGGGGTGGAGGTGGTGAAGGGGGGGGGGTTGGGGTTGGTGGGAAGTGGGGTCTCAGAGGCAATCAAACAATCACGGGACAATCAAAGTTGATCACGGGACAATCAAATACAATTACAGCACAATTGAATCCAATCACAGCACAATCAAATCTGATGCACCCGGAAGGTGATGGGGGTAGTGGGGGTAGTGGTGGTGGTGGTGGTGGTGGTGGGGGGGGGGGGGGGGGGGGGGTTGGTGGGAAGTGGGGTCTCAGAGGCAATCAAACAATCACGGGACAATCAAAGTTGATCACGGGACAATCAAATACAATTACAGCACAATCGAATCCAATCACAGCACAATCAAATCTGATGCACCCGGAAGGTGATGGGGGTGGTGGTGGTGGGGGGGTTGGTGGGAAGTGGGGTCTCAGAGGCAATCAAACAATCACGGGACAATCAAAGCAGATCACGGGACAATCAAATACAATTACAGCACAATCGAATCCAATCACAGCACAAGCAAATCTGATGCACTCGGAAGGTGGTGGTTGGGGGTGGCGGGAAGTGGGGTCTCAGAGGCAATTAAACAATCACGGGACAATCAAAGCAGATCACGGGACAATCAAATACAATTGCAGCACAATCGAATACAATCACAGCACAGTCAAATACAATGCACTCGGAAGGTGATTAGGGGGGGTCTGAGGGCGATTTGAGGGGGTGGGGGGTTGATCAGGAGCCCACACGGGGCAGACTGAGTCTTGATCTGATGAGAGGCGGACACAGGGGGTTACTGATCGAAGATCAGTTAGTGATTGCTGGGGAGGACAGATGTAAACAATGCGCAGGGGATGTAATCAGGAGGGGGGGTCTGAGGGCAATCGAGGGTCTGGGCAGGTGATCGGTTGCCCCTGCGGGGCAGTTAGGGTCTGCTCTGATGGGTGGGGGTGCTGAGGGGTGATGGACAGGTGATCAGAGGGGGTAAGCTAGCTGTATACAGATGTATACAGTATACAGGGGGGTAGTCTGGGATGGGGGTCTGGGGGTGATCTAAAGGTGGGGGGGGATCAGGGGTGATTAGGAGACAGTTAGGTACCTAATGTAGGGGATAGCGTCGATAGTTAGTGACAGGGGAGGGGGGGTTTAGAGGGGTGCAAGGGTGCTGGCAGGGGTCTGCTGGGGTGATCAGGGGGGGTCTGAAGGCTGGGGTGGGAGATCAGGGGGGCTGTGTGGGAAAAAAATGTGTTGTGTATACTCACTTCTGCTTTCTCCTCGCTGGTGGTCTCTTGAACAATGAGACTACGAGGCGAGGAGGAAACGTGTATAACGCACTTTGTTTACCTAACAAAGTGCCTTATACACTGTAATTGACCTGACGCTGCTAATTGGCCGGGGGCTGGAGTCTAACTTCCCGGCCATCGATCCCCGCAGGAGGATCGCGTCATGGATGACGCGATCGCTCCGCCCATGCCCCTAAAAGTACCGCCGCCTCTGTGCGTACAGCGGTCCTTAGGGCTTCCACTTTCTAACCGCCCCTATGCAGTGGGCGGTCGTTAAGTGGTTAAAGCGGTACTGAACTCAGAACCTCCTCTCTGCTCTAAAAGATACACTACAGCATAATAACCTTTAAACGAAAAAAACATTTGAGGATACAAATCCTAAAATAAATCTGCGCGGTTTCTACTTCCTGATTCATGGAAGTAGACATTAACAGCCTTTGCTTTCAAATGAGCTTATCTGCCATCTCTGCCGTGGCAGTCATGGTACAATGGGGAGAAATCAAATTACAACTTGTGATTAGACACAAGTAAGGGGGAATCAGACAGGCTACACTCTAAAAATACATAGAGGGTGCATGTCTCTAGGTTTTCCTTTTTCCTTTTCCTTATGCAAGAGTTCAGGTCCACTTTAAAATGTAAAAAAAAACGTTTTATAGCGACTGGGCTGCTGGTTAGACACGTCTACATTGTTAGCTGAAGCAGTACATAACATTTATCTTGAAAAAAAAAACAAATTCAGTAAAAGAAGTATACGACACTATGGATCAGAGCCTTGTACTATGTGATTTTTTTTTTATCTGTAGATAAAAACAGAATGTTCAAAGGATGAAATTATCAATGACCAATATATACCTTTCTGGTCAGCAGGGTGAGGGGGCACATGAGGATACTTGGAATGCTTCTTGATATGAAAGTTGACGTTGTCCATCTCCACATTCAGGCTGATAGAAGCGGCACTGTCACTGTCCATAACAGACTGGAAGCTGCTGACTGATGTGCGTTTGCTAGGGCTGGCTGAATCTTTGTATCATGCAGATACAGAAAGGCAAAGGGAAAAGGAGGATGGAAAATAAAAGGGTAGTTGGGAAAAGGAAAAGTACATTTAGTACATGAAACTCCCAGACAGCAGTCTTACATGCAGCTACCACATTAGGTTTGCATGTTATTACTTAAAGAAAACCTGTACTGAAAATAAAAGTCAAAATAAGCATACACAAGTCATACTTACCTTCCATGTAGTCTACTCCTCAGTGTCTTTCTCCTGTCCCGCGTCCTATTTGTTCACTATGATCAAGGGAATTTTCCGTCCTCCATGTTGAAAATAGCCATTACCCCATAACAGCTTTCTGGTCAGCACACAGTTAAACTGTAACATCGCCCACTTGAGCCATAGGGAAACATGGACATTACCTGGTACATCCGTTTTCCTCTCAGCTATAACTGACAGCAACTGATATTTTACTGACAGCAACTGATCTATTTCAGATCTGACAAAATATTGTCAGAACTGGATGGGATTATTGTCAGAAGAAAATGGTGAGCTTCTGAGAGGAACTGATGGCAAGGTAACTCTGTAATGTTCATTTGAAGTTACCTCATGTGTTTATTTTAAATATTTTTACTCAGTACAGGTTCTCTTTAACCAAGCAGCATACAAGTACAATAAGGACAGTAGAGAAATGCTAAGCAAGTTATTTACCAGTGAGTTGTGTAAAAAACAGTGATTCAGCTTTCATTTCAAGCACTCGATCATGCAACAGAATAAAAAAAATAGGATGTTTCTCCACATGAATGAATGTTCGAGCTAAGTACAACCTAAAATTATTTCTCTTCAAATAACATATACGTAAGTATTTCTATCAGTCAGTCAGATTTAGCTGCACTTGTACAGTACAACCTAACATCCTTGCTCTTCAAAGTACATATACGTAAGTACTATACAGCAGATGTCGTCCTAGTCTAAGAAGAGGCGCTCTTCTTAGACTAGGACATCTGCAGTATACTCCTTTCACTGCCTGATGAAGCGGGGTCACGCCCGTGAAACGCGTTGCAATACTTTGTGGAGTGTATCAATAAAAATTATTGTGTTATAACCCAACACGTACCCTTATTGTGTCCTTTGGACTGGAGAAGGGCCCACCCCCGCCTCTTCCATGTTTTAAAAATTTTATTTGATTTTATACGTTTGACGCCTCTGTCTACCTTGATGATATATTGAACTGTACTTGAAAAGCGATGGGTAACTTGGACAATACTGTAACAAAGCATACACTTAGAGCTGTCCTTCAGAAGAATAAAAACTGGAAGGTGTATCATCAAAAACAATAGAGTGCAAACCACATTGAACCGCGTGCACACCAGTTTGCCATTAGTGCCTGATAGGTACGAACAGAATCTTATTCTACTGGAAAGCATATAAGGGGTGAGGGAGAAGGTTGAGGGAGAGAGAGACTGGTCTAATCCATATAATTCAGCAGCATTTTAAATGTGCAAGGGCAGGGTTCTCAAACGCTTTTGTTTTGGAAATTGCCATACATTTTGTTCGTGTTAATTTGTTACTGCACTTACAATGATGTGTAGCAACAATTACATTTTGTGTGCACTATTGTCTGTATTATTATATACCCCATGTTTGTTTTATTACTTTGTACAGAGCCACAGAGTATGTAATGAAAATCTGAAATGTGAGGAAAAGAACTAACATAGCTGACTTTCTGATTTCCATTTAAGAAAATGCAATGCAGATTTGTAAGTATGCAGTTTAGATGTTATGAGCTTACATTATACAATACATTTAACAGATTAAATGTTAGATTTGACAAGACCATTGAACCAAACTATAATTAAAACTGTAATTTAAGATCTATATATCCATCTGATATTGAATGGATATGGTTTTTCTTAACCGAAAGATGCCGGCAGAAACACATGGAAGTGGTGGTGGGTATACAGATACAGAGCCGGATTAAGGCCAAATGGGGCCCTAAACAAAGTAGACAATTTGGGCCCCCCTCGGAAAAAGTAAAGTGACTAGTACAATGAAAAAGTACCAGCGAAGGCTACTGAGAATCCTCTATAATAAAATCTGTGTCCCTGCGTCCTCTCCTGTCCCCGTATTTCAGCGTTTGCGCTACTGCACATGTGTGGCACGCAGGCAGACGGATGCAAGGGGCAGCATGGGCAAGGTGGTGGTGAAGGGGGGGGTGTCACGACTGAGCCCTAGCACCTGTTATAAACGGGATGGCTTATGCCTAGTAAAGTATAAACTAACTAGTGCACAGATGTAGTAAAGTGCTGACAAAAAAGTGACAGGATCATGGAGAAATGACTCGGGATAAAGTGACTAATGCTCTTCAACAATTAATGTATAAAGATTATACAGTAAAATCAGCAATGAATGTGATGCACAAATCAAATAATCCTCAATTATGATCTAACCATATAATCCAATTCATGTCACATGACCTCAACTACAGCATTTATCCTCATTTCAAACAACTTCAATACAATAAATTCATATAAATCATTTGTATGATAAATTCATATGCAGCAGCAACACATCAAGTAGTGGATGCATATGAGGGAATGAAGTAGTGTTTGCACTTGTCAGTATAGGCTGCAGAAAATGAGGTTGCCTCTTCGGTCTGTGCCTGTGCACTGGGGGAGGGGAGGATCAGATACGGGCAGCTCAGGGCAGGAGAGGAGACACAGGCTCCAGACTCTACAGCCTGTCACTCGCTGCTGGTTTGTTCTGCTTCAGGTGAAAAGTGCAGAGCTCTGGGGGAAAACACCTCCTGTTCGTTTTTTCCTCCCACTGGCCACAGCTAGATGTAGTGACAGGCAGTCATACAGATCGTTCTCCCTGTTCATCCTGACACTTTACAGTGATTACCTGCTGCTGTGTAGAACAAGAGAATGGATGAGCATCCCCAGCCCACACTGTCTGACTGCACTAATGTCATGTCCTGCACGCTACTCGAGTAGGTTGCCGTCCCGGGTATATGTGGGCGGGCTCTTGGCTGCCTCTCTCTTCACTCATTGGTGGAGAGTGTAGTGCAGATGAAAGATGATTGGAGGGAAGGAGGGACAGAGGAGGACGGGCAGGACACATGACGTTACTGGCTCAGCGTCTGAAAACCAGCATGCCCTGCTTGTGTAGCAAAGCACAAATGCTCGTTCGGATTCGCAGGGCCGGCTGCCACACACATTTTGCCGGTGACAAGTATCAAAAACGGATGGTTGGCAACCCTGATGGGGCCCCGAACAGGTGCCTCTGTTGACTGGTCGGTAATCCGACCCTGTACAGATAGCCTATATTAAAAAAGGTGCATTGAAAAAAAGGGCGCAGGGGATTGCCGCTAGTAGAATATCTCTAAAATTAGTGATATTCTACTGCTGGATTTCGATATTTACCAATATTTTACTATGGCTAAACCTAACCCTATTCTCACACAGAACCTTCCACTACCGATGTCTAACCTTAAATCCCCGATGCCTAACCCTAAGACCCCCCCCCCCCCCCTGGTGGTGACTAACCCCAAGAACCTGCCTCCTTGGTGGCACCTAACACCCCCCCCCCCTTGCCCCATCCCGGCCAGAGTAGCAATTTGTGGGAAAGAGGGTAAATTTAAATAGAATCAGGTGCGCCGAGGCATGCGGGTATGTAAGTTGCTGCATTGCATAGCCGACACAAATCGCCACATGTGGATATGCAAATTGCGGTGAATATAAAAGCCACAATTTGTGACAAAGAAGGTAAATTTCGATACCGGGCGATTATGTGCACTCAAATTTGCCTTTTTTGCCACAAATCAAGGTTTTTACAATTTGAGCCTATGGTGATGGCCATAATTCCCATAACTGCTTATGCTGCCTTTTTCCTGATTCGATACAGATGACACTATTATAGCTTTGTACTGTATTCGGTAGAAAACAACTAGCAGCTGCAACAATATAAAAAAAAAATTCTGCTGAAACAATATAGACTTGATGTAAAGTGGTAGAACAGATAAACAGTCAATACACTATCTGGAATATATGTTTTTTTACATGATCCGCTACATAGTGTAGTGTATGCTTAGCTTTACACTGCTGGGTCCCTCAGAATAACTCGGACACTACAAAATAAACAAAAAGTAATGCAGGCATTCTAAATAGTTCTCACCCTTTTCTATTAAAGTCAATGGGGATCAGTTTAAAAAAAAAGCCAGATACTTACCTAAGGAGAGGGAAGGCTCTGGGTCCTATAGAGCCTTCCTGCTCCTCTCCCGATCCCCTCCGTCAAGCGCTGGCTTCCCCATTTGAATCCCCCGCCGTGGGGGACTTCAGAAGTCTTCGGGAGCCAAGTGTTCCCGAAGACAGGTGGCTCCATACCTTGCACACGTGAGTGCACGAGGTAGAGTGCTCGTGCGTGCGCAGTATGGGGCAGCCTGTCTTCAGGGGCAATCAGGCTCCTGAAGCCTTCCGAAGCCTCCTATGAGGTAGAGAGAGAGCAGTATTTGACCAAATTGGTTGAATACTGCTACCAGGGAGCCAGCGCTGGGACTGAAAGAGGAATGTGAAGGCTCTATAGAGTAAGTATCAGGTTTATTTTCTTTACTTTTTTTTTTAATATTGGTTACCATTGACTTGAAAGCATGTCATCTGAAGTGACACTTGATATAATGAGATAAACATAGGTACACATGAGTACTAATCCTATACAAGAAATTGTTTTCAGTACCTTTCCATTTTCCTGCACTGTACATGTGTAAAAAAAAAACAAAAAAAAAAAAACAGTGCAGTTCCCATTCATTAATCTAAGACCCTATGTCAATGATCGGCTGCATCATTGAGATGCCTGCAGTCATTGTAACTAAGGAAGTAACACATCCATGCATTACTTCCTGTTAGCGTATTTTCTATGCATTTTAAAGGGAAATACAAGGAAAAAATGAAAAAATACACTATTTCTTCTATTTCATCCCCTATGGTTTTAATATAAACACTGCTACTGTGCACAAAACCCACATATTTTATCTGCCTATTTGTTTTGGTTATCACAAGATTTTAATTATGACCCTAGTACAAAGTATGGTGACAATATAGAATTTGGAAATACAGGTGTATTTTTTTTTTGGGGGGGGGGGGGGGTCTTCACTATTTTCACGTGCACGGGAGTGCGCATGTGCACCCGTGGGAGCGCGCACGTGCACAGTGGCAGCAGCACTGTCTGACTTATAAAAACATCCTGGAGCCATTAAGAGGCTCTTGCAGGACGTTTTTATAAGTCAGCATGTCATTAAGTGGTTGAAATTAACCTATTTCCCCTCACTCACCCACAGTTACCCAAATAAAACTTTTGCATAAAAAAAAAAAATATAAAAAAAAAATAAATTAAAAAAAAAAAATACATAGTTACCTTAGGGATGGATCTGTTTTAATATCTATGCCAAGAGGGTATATTACTGTGATTTTTTTTTTTTTTTAATTATGGGCTTGTAATTATAGATGGACACAACTGAAAAAAATGCACCTTTATGTCCAAATAAAATATTGGCACCATGCATTGTACTAGGGAAATATGTTAAATGTTGCAATAATCAGGGCACATGGGCAAATAAAATGTGTGGGTTTTATCCACAGTAGAACATTTTATTTTAAAACTATAATGGCCGAAAAAACTGAGAAATATTTTTTTTTCCATTTTCTCTTCTTATTCCCATTAAAATGCAGTTAGAATATAATAATTCTTAGCAAAAGTACCACCAAAAGAAAGTCTCCATTGGGCATGCTTCGCAGAGCTTTTTCACCTGTTTTCATCTGCTTTCTCCATATCTAGATTACATTTTTAAGCTCTCAAAAATCAAAGATGCAACATAATTAACCTCCTGAGCGGTATGGACGAGCTCAGCTCGTCCATCACTGCCGGAGGCTGCCGCTCAGGCCCTGCTGGGCCGATTTGCTTCAAATATCCGCCGCGAGCAGCGGCGAAAGAGGGTCCCCCAGCCGCCCGAGCCCTGCGCAGCCGGACCAATCAGTTCCGGCCAGCGCTAAGGGCTGGATCGGAGGCGGCTGACGTCAGGACGTCGGCTGACGTCCATGACGTCACTCCGCTCGTCGCCATGGCGACGAGGAAAGCCAAACAAGGAAGGCTGCTCATCGCGGCCTTCCTTGTTTGTTCTGGGCGCCAGAGGCGATCGGAAGAACGCCTCCGGAGCGCCCTCTAGTGGGCTTTCATGCAGCCAACTTTCAGTTGGCTGCATGAAATAGTTTTTTTTTTTAATTGAAAAAAAAACCCTCCCGCAGCCTCCCTGGCGATCTCAATAGAACGCCGGGGAGGTTAAGGTATCAAAAGTCATATTCAAATGAAGTAACTCAGGGGCAACTTACTTTGATTGATTATTTTGCTTATAAATGTGCTAAAGGTAATTATTATTAATTAGGCGATAAATAAGTAATGTATAAGAAGTTTTGTGAATAGAGCTCTTTGTGACAAAAAAAACAAAAAACAACGTACGGATCATTTCAGTGTGATAAGTACAGATAAAAGTATTGCAGATGCATGGACACTGAAATCCGAACATCTCTCATGGGTATGCCTTTAAAGAGACTAACAAAAATTTCATCCTGTTTTCTACCATCCTACAAGTTCCTAAACCTATTCTAATGTGCTCTGGCTTACTGAAGCACTTTCTACTATCACCATCTCTGTAATAAATCTGCTTATCTTTCCCCTGTCGGACTTGTCGCCCTGTGTCTGGAAGGCTGTCAACTCTTCAGTGTTGATCTGCTATGCACGCCCCCTTCAGGCCCCTCTATGCACGTGTGTGTGTGTGTGTGTGTGTGTGTGTGTGTGTGTGTGTGTGTGTGTGTGTGTGTGTGTGTGTGTGTGTGTGTGTGTGTGTGTGTGTGTGTGTGTGTGTGTGTGTGTGCGTGTGTGTGTGTGTGTGTGTGCGTGCATGCGTGCGCGTGCATGTGTGTTATTTACATTAGCCAGCTTTTCTCTGCTCTCTTATCTTTTACAAGCTGGATATACGTCCTCTGTTGTGAAAGGAGTCACATACTGAGGAATTACAGACACGGGCAGAGCTGTCTGCAGGAAGAAACAATCAGCCTGTAACTCTTCAGTGGGGGAGAGCTGCAGGGGGAAAGAAACACACAAATGATCTCTTGAGATTCAAAAGGAAAGCTGTATACAGCCTGCTTGAGTATGGATGTATTTTCTATGTGTGGACATACTGTACATCAGGGGTGCCCACACTTTCGGCTCGCGAGCTACTTTAAAATTCGCCGAGGCCAGGAGATCTACCGACGTTTTAAATGCACCAACCCCCCCGCCCCCCCGAAACGTAGCTAGGTACAGTTCCCCTCAGTACAGGTTAGCTAGGTATAGGTCCCCCTCAGTACAGGTTAGCTAGGTATAGGTCCCCCTCAGTACAGGTTAGCTAGGTATAGGTCCCCCTCAGTACAGGTTAGCTAGGTATAGGTCCCCCTCAGTACAGGTTAGCTAGGTATAGGTCCCCCTCACTACAGGTTAGCTAGGTACAGGTCCCCCTCAGTACAGGTTAGCTAGGTATAGGTCCCCCTCAGTACAGGTTAGCTAGGTATAGGTCCTCTCAGTACAGGTTAGCTAGGTATAGGTCCTCTCAGTACAGGTTAGCTAGGTATAGGTCCCCTCAGTACAGGTTAGCTAAGTGTATGTGCCTTCTTCAGTACAGGTTAGTTAGGTATAGGGCGGGCACATGTAATCACTTACCTCCCTTCAACTGTGGAGGCTTGTCATCTCCCCGTACAGGCCTCCCCGTACAGGCCATGTGCAGCAGCGATGCGGGCAGCCATGACACCTCGTGCGCGCAGCCATGACACCTCGTGCATGCAGCCTTCATCACACAGGCTGCTGAGGGAGTGCTCCAGCGGCCAGCGTGAGAGGAGGCGGAAGTGTTGCCTCCAGCGCCGCCCCCAGCCATGACACTGCCGCCCTGGCCTCTCAGCCGCGCCTCTCTCCTCTCCTGAACAAATCAGCGGCCAGCAGCAGAATCTGATAGGACGCGGCCAAGCGGCTGCGTTCTACAGCTGCTGGCCACAAAATTCAATGGGATGTGGCCAGGAGGCCGCAATCTACCAATCAGGCGGTCGCGATCTACCGGTAAATCGCGATCGACCTATTGGGCAGCCCTGCTGTACATCAACCTACTTCCTGTTTTGGTGGCCATTTTGTTTGCTTATAAACAAACTTTTTAAAACAGTTTTTGACTACTTTTAATGCGGCGGGGAGCGGCGAAATTGAGGGTAATAGGAGATGTCCCCTAACGCACTGGTATGCTTACTTTTGTGCGATTTTAACAATACAGATTCTCTTTAAGCAAGACAGCTTTCAACAAAGTCGTGCTATGACCCCTCTGGAGGAGCCTCCTGCAATGGCCATGTGTGTCACTTGTTCCTGTTCCTGCTTCATTCAGTGATGCACTTCTCTTACAGAGAAGACAGGGGTGACCCGGAAGTTATAACATACCCAAGTCGGCAGCCGCAATTTTTATTGAATTGAACAAAAACTATTTGGTGTAAAACGGCAATTCAGGCAGCAAATGAAAGAGGAGAGCACAAGCTACAGAAAGGTATGCATTTTTAAGTACGTTGCAGTACTGATCGGAGTCTCTTTAACTCCCTAACAACCGCGTCATGCCAATGGGTGTGACCGCCGCGGCAGCAGCCCCGGGAACACCTAACGCTAATTGGCATCAAGTCCTGGGGCTGACTTTTGCAGGATGCCCACACATCTCTGCTTGGTAGAGATCGCCCCTCGGAGACTGTTAGACTCCGTACAGCGCTGCTATCTAAGGCAGCGCTGTACTGAGGACAGACGTATAATACGGAATATATTTTTCAGGACAAAGTAGGCTTTTAGCGTGTGATCATTTTGTTTAGTAATTACCTTATTTTCTATGCATTTTAAAGGGAAAATAAGGAGGAAAAAAAAACACTATTTAATTCATCCATTATAGCTTTACAGTAAACAGCGCTAACTAGAAGCTACACCTGCTAAAATTTAAGTATGATATGCTTGAATTTGGAGGCCTCAGTTACTTTACATAACTGGACTTGCTCTGCAGAGTATCTCTTTAACCACATAAGGACCACAGTCTTTTTGCCCCTTAAGGACCAGAGACTTTTTTTTCCATTCAGACCACTCACTGCAGCTTTAACGGTTTATTGCTCGGTCATACAACCTACCACCTAAATGAATTTTCCCTCCTTTTCTTGTCCCTAATACAGCTTTCTTTTGGTGCTATTTGATTGCTGCTGTGAGTTTTAGTTTTTATTATATTCATCAAAAAAGAAATGATTTTTTTTTTAACTTTCTGTGCTGACATTTTTCAAATAAAGTAAAATTTCTATATATATATATATATATATTTTTGTCCAAATTTATTCTGCTACATGTCTTTGATAAAAAAAAAATCCAATAAGTGTATATTTATTAGTTTGGGTAAAAGTTATAGCGTTTACAAACTATGGTGCCAAAAGTGAATTTTCCCATTTTGAAGCATCTCTGACTTTTCTGAACACCTATCAGGTTTCATGAGGTGCTAAAATTCCAGGATAGTACAAATACCCCCCAAATGACCCCATTTTGGAAAGAAGGCATCCCAAAGTATTCACTAAGAGGCATGGTGAGTTCATAGAACATTTTATTTTTTGTCACAAGTTAGCAGAAAATGACACTTTAAAACAAAAATAAAAAATAAAAAAAGTTTCCATTTCTGCTAACTTGTGACAATCAAAAAAGAAATCTGCCACGGACTCACCATGCCCCTCTCTGAATACTTTGGGATGTCTACTTTCCAAAATGGGGTCATTTGTGGGATGTGTTTACTGTTCTGGCATTTTGGGGGGTGCTAAATTGTAAGCACCAATGTAAAGCCTAAAGGTGCTCATAGGACGTTGGGCCCCTTAGAGCACCTAGGCTGCAAAAAGGGGTCAAACATGTGGTATTGCCGTACTCAGGAGTAGTATAATGTGTTTTGGGGTGTATTTCTACACATACCCATGCTGGGTGGGAGAAATATCTCTGTAAATTAGATTTTTTTGATTTTTTTTTTTTACACACAATTGTCCATTTACAGAGAGATTTTTCCCACCCAGCATGGGTATGTGTAAAAATACACCCCAAAACACATTATACTACTTCTCCTGAGTACGGCAATACCACATGTAACACTTTTTTGCAGCCTAGGTGTGCTAAGGGGCCCAACGTCCTATGAGTACCTTTAGGATTTCACAGGTCATTTTGAGACATTTGATTTCAAGACTACTCACGGTTTAGGGCCCCTAAAATGCCAGGGCAGTATAGGAACCCCACACCCCAAGGTATTCCGTTAGGAGTAGACAAGACAAGACAAATAACATTTATATTGCGCTTTTCTCCTTGCGGACTCAAAGCGCCAGAGCAGAGCAGCAGCCACTAGGGCGCGCTCTATTGGCAGTAGCAGTGTAAGGGAGACTTGCCAAAGGTCTCCTACTGAATTAGTGCTGGCTTACTGAACAGGCAGAGCCGAGATTCGAACCCTGGTCTCCTGTGTCAGAGGCAGAGCCCTTAACCATTACACCATCAGCCAACTGATGAGCTCATAGAAGATTTTATGTTTTGTCACAAGTTAGCGGAAATTGATTTTTATTGTTTTTTTCACCAAGTGTCATTTTCCGCTAACTTGTGACAAAAATAAAATCTTCTATGAACTCACTCTAATCCTCACGGAATACCTTCGGGTGTCCTCTTTCTGGGGTCATTTGTGGGGTTCCTATACTGCCCTGGCATTTTAGGGGCCCTAAACCGTGAGGAGTAGTCTTGAAATCAAATGTCTCAAAATGACCTGTAAAATTCTAAAGGTACTCATAGGACATTGAGCCCCTTAGCGCACCTAGGCTGCAAAAAGTGTCACACACGAGGTATCACCGTACTCAAGAGAAGTAGTATAATGTGTTTTGGGGTGTATTTTTACACATACCCATGCTGGGTGGGAGAAATCTCTCTGTAAAAAAAAATAAAAAAAATGTAATTTACAGAGATATTTCTCCCACCCAGCATAGGTATGTGTAAAAATACACCACAAAACACATTATACTACTTCTCTTGAGTACGGCGATACCACATGTGTGAGACTTTTTTGCAGCTTAGGTGCGCTAAGGGGCCCAACGTCCTATTCACAGGTCATTTTAAGACATTTGGTTTCCTGACTCCTCCTCGCAGTTTTGGGCCCCTAAAATGCCAGGGCAGTATAGGAACCCCACAAGTGACCCCATTTTAGAAAGAAGACACCCCAAGGTATTTCGATAGGAGTATGGTGAGTTTATAGAAGATATTTTTTGTCACACGTTAGCGTAATTTGATTTTTATTGTGTTTTTTTTTCACAGTGTCATTTTCCACTAACTTGTGACAAAAAAAACCTTCTATGAACTCATCATACACCTAATGGAATACCTTGGGGTGTCTTCTTTCTAAAATGGGGTCACTTGGCGGGGTTCCAATACTGCCCTGGCATTTTAGGGGCCCAAAACTGTGAGGAGTAGTCTGGAAACCAAATGCCTCAAAATGACACTTCAGGGGTATAAGCATCTGCAAATTTTGATGATGGGTGGTCTATGAGGGGCCGAATTTTGTGGAACCGGTCATAAGCAGGGTGGCCTCTTAGATGACAGGTTGTATTGGCACTTAAGTGCAGGAAGCGCAGGATGTTCTCAAATCGTGGCCTGGACATGGCAGCAGAGAACATGGGCATGTGATGTATAGGGTGGGTAGACCAATAAGACCGCAATACATTATTTTTGACTAGACCCATGTAAAGGAGAAGGCCCCAAAAAATGTTACGTTCGGAAACTTGGAGTGGTTTATACCGAAAAGGCTGGGCTTGGTAGCTTCTTGGATTGACGGTTGCGTATTGTGTGGTATAACAGTTGGTCTCAGCCACAATTGCTGATTGCTGCTATAACAAATCTGCCCTCTGAAGAGTCAGAGTGATACTACCGCATTGTTTTATTATTTTCTTATAAATTGTTGATTTGCTAGCTAGGTTGTAAATAACCGTTTATTCCTTTTAGGAGCAGCTAGTTGGAGACAGTCTGCTCCATTCAACCAGACAGTGGTGGCAGTGAATTTACTCGATTTCCAGCGCAAAATCGATATTTTTAGTTTACCGATTGTACATATAATCATGATTGTACATGTATGGGCACCTCCAACCAATCTTTATTACGCACACAGTGAATTTGCCTCCGGGAGTCTCTAGTGCATGAGACCTGCATGGCAACAGTGACCTAGTAATACAGGATTGGTGAGTGATTGTCCCATTACATATTGTCGGCAGCTGTGCGACCAATCTCTATTGTCAGTCTGCTCACCGTACTTCCTGCATACGCTAACGGGAGCAGATTAGACGGGATCGCAGGGCTGGATTGTCACAGTGATCAAGTCCTCCGACGACACCACCATTGTTGGACTCATCAGCAATAATGATGAGCGGGAGTACCGCTACCAGGTTGACAGAATTTGCCACTGGTGCAGGGAAAAAGGTCTAGTCCTCAACACCGCAAAAACGGTGGAGGTGGTTGTTGACTTTAGGAAACGCGCCCCCACCCCTCCATCCCCAATCTGCATCAACGGTTTGGTAGTGGAGATAGTTCTCTGTGCACGCCTCTTGGGCACACCATCTCTAAGGACTTGACTTGGAAAACCAACACCACCTCTACCCCACAGGAAAGCCCAGCAGAGGCTATTCTTCCTCCGCCAACTGAAAAGGTTCGGTATCTCCCAGAAACTTCTGACAAGCTTCTACTCCGCCACAATCGAATCTGTCCTCTGCACCTCTATCCTGGTCTGGTACAATGGCTCCTCCGCCAGCAACAGACACAAACTACAGAGGGTCATCAGATCTGCGGAGAAGATAATCGGGAAACCACTCCCCTCTTTGGAACTCCTCTACATTTCCAGACTGCGTTCCATAGCACGGAGGATCACCAACGAACCCTCTCACCCAGGCTTCCGCTTTTTCAGTCAACTCCGTTCAGGCCGGAGGTTTCGATCTATTGCCACTAGGACACCAAGGCACAGGAAAGGCTTCTTCCCTCTGCTGTACACTCTCTGAACTCCCTTCAAACACTTCCTACACCCGCTGATCAGTCTTCCCTAACAAACGAGTTGTGATATAATTTGATTGCACCAACACACCTTACGCAATCTGCAGTTAACTTTAGGTCAATATTGCAAGACTAACTGTTCACGGTGGAATTACTTCAGGGAGGGTTTATAGTTGTACTTTTGCAGTTGCTAAGCGGGCACAATAGAAGCGTTTTCTTTTTTATTGTACTAATTAGGATGGAAGTGTACTATATTGTACTGTTACATTAGTATTTGGTATTTGTATTTTGTAAGGTATCTGTACTAATATTGTTGTATGCTGTTTTTCAACCCAGTAAGCCAAGCACAATTCCGGGCACGACCCAGTCGTGCTCAGCGAAATAAATGTTTTCGGATTCTGATATACTTTTGCAAACATATATATATATACTTTTGCAAACATATATATATATACTTTTGCAAACATATTATATATATATATACATATATATATATATATATATATATATACATATATATATATATATATATATATATATATATATATATATATATATATATATATATACATATATATATATATATATATATATATATATATATATACATATATATATACATATATATATACATATATATATATATATATATATATATATATATATATATATATATACACATATATACACACACACCAACACCCTATATCAGGTGTGCATAATTATTAGGCACCTTCCTTTCCTTTGGCAAAATGGGTCAAAAGAAGGACTTGACAGGCTCAGAAAAGTCAAAAATAGTGAGATATCTTGCAGAGGGATGCAGCACTCTTAAAATTGCAAAGCTTCTGAAGCGTGATCATCGAACAATCAAGCGTTTCATTCAAAATAGTCAACAGGGTCGCAAGAAGCGTGTGGAAAAACCAAGGCGCAAAATAACTGCCCATGAACTGAGAAAAGTCAAGCGTGCAGCTGCCAAGATGCCACTTGCCACCAGTTTGGCCATATTTCAGAGCTGCAACATCACTGGAGTGCCCAAAAGCACAAGGTGTGCAATACTCAGAGACATGGCCAAGGTAAGAAAGGCTGAAAGACGACCACCACTGAACAAGACACACAAGCTGAAACGTCAAGACTGGGCCAAGAAATATATCAAGACTGATTTTTCTAAGGTTTTATGGACTGATGAAATGAGAGTGAGTCTTGATGAGCCTGTGGCTGGATTGGTAAAGGGCAGAGAGCTCCAGTCCGACTCATAAGCCAGCAAGGTGGAGGTGGGGCCTTTTCGGGTTGAGGATGGAGTCAAGCTCAACTCCCAGTCCTACTGCCAGTTTCTGGAAGACACCTTCTTCAAGCAGTGGTACAGGAAGAAGTTTGCATCCTTCAAGAAAAACATGATTTTAATGCAGGACAATGCTCCATCACACGCGTCCAAGTACTCCACAGCGTGGCTGGCAAAAAAGGGTAATAAAGAAGAAAAACTAATGACATGGCCTCCTTGTTCACCAGATCTGAACCCCATTGAGAACCTGTGGTCCATCATAAAATGTGAGATTTACAGGGAGGGAAAACAGTACACCTCTCTGAACAGTGTCTGGGAGGCTGTGGTTGCTGCTGCACGCAATGTTGATGGTGAACAGATCAAAACACTGACAGAATCCATGGATGGCAGGCTTTTGAGTGTCCTTGCAAAGAAAGGTGGCTATATTGGTCACTGATTTGTTTTTGTTTTGTTT
Organism: Hyperolius riggenbachi; assembly: GCF_040937935.1. NCBI lineage: Eukaryota > Metazoa > Chordata > Amphibia > Anura > Hyperoliidae > Hyperolius > Hyperolius riggenbachi. The sequence continues at coordinate 45,515 of NW_027152620.1, forward strand.
TTGGATGTCAGAAATGTATATTTGTGAATGTTGAGATGTCATATTGGTTTCACTGGTAAAAATAATTAATTGAAATGGGTATATATTTGTTTTTTGTTAAGTTGCCTAATAATTATGCACAGTAATAGTCACCTGCACACACAGATATTCCCCTAAAATAGCTAAAACTAAAAACTACTTTCAAAAATATTAAGCTTTGATATTAATGAATTTCTTTGGGTTAATTGAGAACATGGTTGTTGTTCAATAATAAAGTTATTTCTCAAAAATACGACTTGCCTAATAATTCGGCACTCCCTGTATGTATGTATGTACAGGGAGTGCAGAATTATTAGGCAAGTCGTATTTTTGAGGAATAATTTTATTATTGAACAACCATGTTCACAATTAACCCAAAAAAATTCATCAATATCAAAGCTGAATATTTTTCAAAGTAGTTTTTAGTTTGTTTTTAGTTTTATCTATTTTAGGGGAATATCTGTGTGTGCAGGTGACTATTACTGTGCATAACTATTAGGCAACTTAACAAAAAACAAATATATACCCATCTCAATTATTTATTTTTACCAGTGAAACCAATATAACATCTCAACATTCACAAATATACATTTCTGACATCCAAAAACAAATCAGTGACCAATATAGCCACCTTTCTTTGCAAGGACACTCAAAAGCCTGCCATCCATGGATTCTGTCAGTGTTTTGATCTGTTCACCATCAACATTTCGTGCAGCAGCAACCACAGCCTTCCAGACACTGTTCAGAGAGGTGTACTGTTTTCCCTCCTTGTAAATCTCACATTTTATGATGGACCACAGGTTCTCAATGGGGTTCAGATCTGGTTAACAAGGAGGCCATATATAAAGCAATTGAAATGGTTGCACAGCCTCATAAAGTTTACCAAGTCACGTTTATTATAACAATATGTTAAAAGGACACCAATCCTCAGACATCATAGCCATAGGTCACTATATTCCCCAAAAACAATCCCCATAAAACCAAATGCTGCAGATAACAAATATGACGCTAGCTGCGTTCCAATATTGATAGTATACTGTATTGAGCATAAGAGCAAAATATGTCTGGCCAAAAGACATTAATCCCGCTGTACTCAATCATGTCCGCGCATTCATTCACCACACATACATGTGCCTAGATAATAGACATGGGGGCCCCCCTTTTTATGTCAACATGAATTCCTCCCAATAGTTCAGTTCATCATGATGTTTCCCAGAACTTGAATGCAGCCATTTGATCAATGTCAATAGGGGTAGATCTCACCCATGTCGGTTGTAGGTATTTCATCCCAGAGTTTTCCGCTGGTCCACTAGTCCTTTTTGTAACAGGGTTCTATCGATTGGCCTGGGAGCATGAGACTGTTAGCTCCACCATGCCGCAATTCCCCTGCACGGAGGACGCCAGCTCGGACTTCCGTACTTCACGTGTGTGGATGATGCTGCGGTGCACGCAGCCGCGTCAGCTCCGCCCACCGACGCGTTTCACGTCCCAATTGGACGTTTCATCAGGGTGTGGTTTAGCTAGCGAATGTCACCTCCTATGTAGTGGTTTCAGGCTCCGCCCACCGCATCCCCGTTGTCATGCTCACCATTCCTTCTCACTATGTCAGGTGTGTGCGGTGCGGCCTGATATATACACATCGCACTGTAAGCCAGCTTCTTTTATACTGCCATATTACAAGCAAGCCATATCTGTACTTCATATTTTAAGTCCATATACCACAAAAGTTCTCCACTTATGTCAGTTACGTTTAGTGAACATGCCATATCTGCGAATTATATGTCCATAGCAGATGACAGCAGACCCAAGAAAAAAGAGACAAAATCAATGCATGCAATTTATGATATGGTTCATCACCAAAGACCACTCTGCCTTACCACGCAGGTCAATTCCTGTTATGTACTTGCATGTCAGACCTAATTGATCATCACTGAGGCACATATTATCCTTAAAGGCACAGTTGTCAATCACTGCGGATCCATCCGTACACATACTTTACCCATTTCCTCACAGTGTTAACCAATATCTATGCAAAACAAAGACAGATACACCCCATGATGGACACTAATTTTACTCAGGACAGTATTCTTAGTTCAGTGTCTCAATATCTATTCGCTCTAAGGAAGGGGGACAAATCTAATTCAGCATTTAGCCCTCTAGGTGTCACTGTACTAAGCTTAAAGATCCACATTGCTTCCTTACAGTAAAGTATGTCATCAAAGTCACCACGTCTATTTGATATTTTTAAATTGTAGATTCCCTTAGCTGTGGTACCCCTTAGGCTATTCTGATGGCACTCTCTATAATGGTCATAAATGACCCCTGTTGATTTCCCCTTAGTTATCTTTCCAAAGTGCTCCAAGACCCTTTAAGTGCCCTTTTGGTCTTACCAATATATTTTAGTCCGCAAGGACATTGTATCATGTATACTACCTTTTTGGTATCACAATTTATAAAAGATCTAATGGTAAATTCTTTATTGCCACTACTATCACAAAACACACTGGTATGATCAACATAGGGACACATCTTACACTTGGAACATTTAAACATCCCTGTGGGCCTTCTACTGTCCAACCATGTCACTGGATTCTTTTGCAGTTCACTGTGTACCAACCGATCTTTTAAATTAGGTGCTCTTCTAGCAGTTAGAAGTGGCCGTGGACCAACTATTTTTTCAATTTCTTTGTCAGAGGTGAGTATTGGCCAAAATCTGCTCAATAATTCCCGCAAATTGTTCCAATGGGCCCCAAAGCCAGTCACAAGGCGCATATGTCCATCTTCCTCCGCACTGCGCGGCATCCCCCTGGGGGCCAGCAATTCCTGCCGGTCCAAATCCCAGGCTCGCCGCAAAGCATTCCGCAATATCGAATGCGGATATCCACGCTCGCGAAACCGCCGGTACATATTGCGTGCTTCTTTCCTGAAGTCATCATCCCTGCAGCAGTTCCTCCTAAGGCGGAGGAACTGCCCATATGGGATTCCCTTCTTTAAGGAGGATGGATGATGGCTAGTTGCATGAAGTACCGTATTGCCGGCCGTCGGCTTACGGTATGATGTTGTTACAATCGCCTGACCCTCAACCTTAAGGAGGAGATCCAAAACTGGGATCTCTCTCCCAAAGGAGAAGGTCAGACGAATGTTCTTGGTGTTACCGTTTAGATTAACCATAAATTGTTCCAATTCCTCAATAGTACCTTTCCAGACCATCAACACGTCATCGATAAATCTAATCCAGAGGGCGACGTGTGCACCAAACTCCGGGCTGGGATAAACCTGTTCCCGTTCC
>NW_027152621.1:0-2500 GCF_040937935.1 Hyperolius riggenbachi
TCTCTGTCGCTCTACAGGATTCTATGCAACTTGAAACTTGCTGTGTTGTATCGAGGTTTGTTAAGGATATGCACTCAGGCTAAGCTTATTCCTCAATCCCAGGTAAAGTTGGGGCCCATCAAAGCATCCAGCTCCAATAGCATGTAACCATTACACGAAAGTCCTCAAACCGTTTTCCAGCTGGTGCAAACAAAATCAAGCAGGCAGACTTCTAAGCATTGTAAACGTCAGCTCTTAGCAGTCTTTGTGCTGCGCAGCAGCGAGCAGACAACGGGCACAGGTTACCTTGATAGCCCGCCGACCCGCGGGTCCCCCTCACTCCGCTCCGGCCGCAGACTCCACAGTGGTCTTCCTTATGCCTGTATGTGACGCAGCAATCCGCGTGTGCAGCACCCTGCTCCAGGCTGGCTTCATACGCGATCAAAACCGCTTCCCGCAGCCGACTAACAGCGGCATAGTGAGACAGCGGGGATCCAACGCGGACATATCGAGGAGGTAGTTGAGGCCGGCCTCCCAGGGTTCCTCCCACTTACATGTTTCGCCCAATTGGGCTTCCTCAGAGTGACGTCAGGGGGAGTGGTTGCCTGGCTCATAGGCTTTGTATATCCAGGGAATTATCACGTGATCCTTCTCCAGTGGCCATCTTTTTTACTGGAACGGAGTTTGTACTTGCCCATTTTTCAAAGCGTCTATATGTTTATGGCTCTAGTAAAGTTCTTCCATTTGTGTGCATATAATTAAGGTTCCAATTATCAGGAAGGGTAAGGAAAAACGGACGGGACGTGTAATGCATGTGAGTGTTTATCTGTTGTGAGGGAGCAGCAGAACTACTGATGGTAAGAAAGCGTGCTATTGTGCTAAGCGCTACAATTGTCAGAACTAATGTTTCCTGTTGATCTAGATATATGCTCTCCCCTGTTCCTTCTTCCTCCCTCTCCCTCCCCCTCCCTCCCTCCCGTCCCGTCCGTTTTTCCTTACCCTTCCTGATAATTGGAACCTTAATTATATGCACACAAATGGAAGAACTTTACTAGAGCCATAAACATATAGACGCTTTGAAAAATGGGCAAGTACAAACTCCGTTCCAGTAAAAAAGATGGCCACTGGAGAAGGATCACGTGATAATTCCCTGGATATAAAAAGCCTATGAGCCAGGCAACCACTCCCCCTGACGTCACTCTGAGGAAGCCCAATTGGGCGAAACATGTAAGTGGGAGGAACCCTGGGAGGCCGGCCTCAACTACCTCCTCGATATGTCCGCGTTGGATCCCCGCTGTCTCACTATGCCGCTGTTAGTCGGCTGCGGGAAGCGGTTTTGATCGCGTATGAAGCCAGCCTGGAGCAGGGTGCTGCACACGCGGATTGCTGCGTCACATACAGGCATAAGGAAGACCACTGTGGAGTCTGCGGCCGGAGCGGAGTGAGGGGGACCCGCGGGTCGGCGGGCTATCAAGGTAACCTGTGCCCGTTGTCTGCTCGCTGCTGCGCAGCACAAAGACTGCTAAGAGCTGACGTTTACAATGCTTAGAAGTCTGCCTGCTTGATTTTGTTTGCACCAGCTGGAAAACGGTTTGAGGACTTTCGTGTAATGGTTACATGCTATTGGAGCTGGATGCTTTGATGGGCCCCAACTTTACCTGGGATTGAGGAATAAGCTTAGCCTGAGTGCATATCCTTAACAAACCTCGATACAACACAGCAAGTTTCAAGTTGCATAGAATCCTGTAGAGCGACAGAGAAATCAGCTCTGTATGAGCGGAATCAACTGTGCTTGGGCTGCAGTGAGGTTAATTTAATTTTTGCAGCGAGACGTAGTTGTAGCGACTGCTCTGTGTGACTGGCAGTGTGACTGTGAGGAGGTGTGTGGGGGCGCCCCGGGGTCCCCAAAAAGTTTTTAATTGCTTTTAAAAAGTTCAGCGCACTGTGATTTTTGTGACCAATAAAGCATTTATACACATTTTTCCAAGGATCATGAGGCCTCAAAAAGCTTGATTTTCTCTTTGGTTGTTTAAGCTGTACCATGAATGAAAACATGTTTTTCTTTCACACTGACGTTTGTGAGCCCCTTTCTTGCTCTGAGAGAAGTGCTGATTCTGCACCCTGTACTTTGGATGAGTCAATGTGGCCTTGCTCAGAATCCCCTGCAGTGTCCCTAGAGGCTCGTCTAGGTATTGCCACGATACTCACCTGTTGTTCTGCAGTTTTGGAGTTACAAGCTAGTTTGACTGCCACACAGAATTCTGGGTACAGCGAGGCCTTGTTTGATGTTCTGGAGGTCTCAGAGTTCCTCCCAAAGGGTGCAGAACTTGTAGGAGATGTCTCCTGCCCCCCAAGTCCTTCTGAGGTTTTGCCCTCTTCCGTGGGCATTGCTGCCTTGCTGGCTACCTTTTCAGCTCTGGTGGAGCTTCAGTCATGGGTAGTCAATGATGAATTTCTGTCAGATACCATTACAGTCATTGAGATCTCTAAGCCTGAGATCGAGTCTTCTTTTGAAAGTCCA
>NW_027152621.1:17500-25000 GCF_040937935.1 Hyperolius riggenbachi
GGGGCAGAGAGCGGACACATGGGGGGCAGAGAGCGGACACATGGGGGGCAGAGAGCGGACACATGGGGGGCAGAGAGCGGACACATGGGGAGCAGAGAGCGGACACATGGGGAGCAGAGAGCGGACACATGGGGAGCAGAGAGCAGGACCATGGGGGCACACAGCAGGACCATGGGGGCACACAGGAGGACCATGGGGGCACACAGGAGGACCATGGGGGCACACAGGAGGACCATGGGGGCACACAGGAGGACCATGGGGGCACACAGGAGGACCATGGGGGCACACAGGAGGACCATGGGGGCACACAGGAGGACCATGGGGGCACACAGGAGGACCATGGGGGCACACAGGAGGACCATGGGGGCACACAGCAGGACCATGGGGGCAGACACCTAGGGGCAGACACATGGGGCAGACAGCTGGACACATGAGGACACCATTTGGGGGAGGTCAGGAGGTCATGTACAAGGTGCTCCTGAAATATGGATGCACCAGGTTTAGTTTTTTGTTTTTTTCCTTGGTTTTTGACCTCTAAACCTAGGTGCGTCTTATATTCCGGAGCGTCTTATACGGCGCGAAATACGGTACACCCAAGCAATTTTTTCAGAGTTTCTAATCATTTTTATCATAATTGGGGACAAATTGAACGTGTGTGTTTGGTACATTGGTCAGATTTTGAAAATGTTACAGTCATAAAAAATGAATGATATTCTTGAATTGAACAGATATTTAACCACTTTAGGACGAGAGCAATTTTCACATATCAGCACTGCTCCCATTAGTCAATAACTTTATTACTACTAATTATACCTAAATTATCTATATATTTTTTTTCAGGACAAATTAGGCTTTTAGTGTGTGAAAATTTTGTTTAGTAATTACTATTTTCTATGCATTTTAAAGGGAAATTACTATTGCTCCATTTACATCCAATATAGCTTTACAATAAACAGTGCTAAGTATAAGTTAAACCCACACATTTTATTTGCTTACCCATCCTGGTTATTGTGACAATCTAGCCCCGCGATCCCATCGAGATCTGCTCCCGTTAGCGTACGCAGGAAGTACGGGCGCAGACGGACAACGAGACCGGTTGCTGGATCATTAGAGGGAAGAAAGAAAAGGCGACAGAGCGTGCCAATCCCGTCTAATCTGCTCCCGTTAGCATACGCAGGAAGTACGGTGAACAGACTGACAAAGATTGGTCGCGCAGCTGCCGACAGTATGTAATGGGACAAACATCCACCAATCCCGTATTACTAGGCCACTGTTGCCATGCAGGTCTCATGCACTAGAGCCTGCTGGAGGCAAATTCACTGTGTGCGTAGTAAACAGTTAAGATCGGTTGGAGGTGCCCATACATGTACAATTCTGATTGTATATACAATCAGTAAACTAAAAATATCGATTTCGCGCTGGAAATCGGGTAAATACACTGCCACCACTCTTCCAGTTCAGGGAGGAAAGAGACTCCCGCTATCATAATACGGTAGCCAGCCCAATCACGTTCGACATGCTCCAGTCACCGTTCGGGGAATAGTCACTTCCGACGGCTTAAATACTGTGAGCAATGTGACGTTAAAGAATGGTTACTGGGACCCTATATGATGCAATCTGGAATTGTGTTTACAATCGAGAAACGAAAGTTATCGATTTCGCACAGGAAATCGGATACCAGCTAATCCTAGAAGGAAGAAACGGTTATTTACAACCTAGCTAGCAAATAAACAATTTATAAGCAAATCATAAAACAATGCGGTAGTATGACTGACTCTTCAGAGGGCAGATTCGTTATAGCAGCAATCAGATGACCAGAAAAGGCACACGACTGAACGATAAAAATCGTTAGTTTATTTCTAGACTACATACACACAGCTTATTTTAGAACAGATTGATTTGACAGAGAGAAGAGAAGAGAAGAAAATAAACAGAATGTCCGAATATACAGTTCAAATACCGTTATTGGTAGTCCATGCGGCAATCGCAAGTCTTTGGCGTAAAGTCCCAAAATGGCGGTTGCCATGCGGCCAACAAGCCTTTGTTAGAAATGGTTCCAAGATGGAGGTTTTGGCCCGTGTCCCTGCGGGCTGCCAGGATGTTACTAGGCATCAGATTGAAGGTAAAGGACCCAAAGCTTTCTGGGCTCTCTGTGGTTATAGCCCCCACTCCAGCAAGGAGGTGTTAGGGGGCGTGGGTCACACACCTCTTCGGAACAGGAGATCTTCCCACCCCTTGCATGAACACAAAATATACCTGGCTCATGATAAGTGTGCTCATCTGCAAACCATACAAGTGATGTTAAAGAGACACTGAAGCGAAAAAATATATATGATATAATGAATTGGTTGTGTACTATGAATAATTACTAGAAGATTAGCAGCAAAGAAAATATTCTCATATTTTTATTTTCAGGTATATAGTGTTTTTTCTAACATTGCATCACTCTATAATATGTGCAGATTACACAACATAGCTTTTTATTCAAAAAAGTTTAAAATCCATAAGGACAGATGAACATCATATGGGGCTAAGTTCCAGCGACAGCCCGCTGTTTCAGACCTCTCAGCCTTTCTTCAGGCTGGACAGTCCGGTGGGACTGTCCAGCCTGAAGAAAGGCTGAGAGGTCTGAAACAGCGGGCTGTCGCTGGAACTTAGCCCCATATGATGTTCATCTGTCCTTATGGATTTTAAACTTTTTTGAATAAAAAGCTAGGTTTTAATCTGAAAAGAGCTGAATTTCTGGAGGTGCTGACCAACTCTCTGTGGATTCCGTTACCGTCCAAGAGGTACTCAAGGGCGGATAGTCTTAGTACTCCAGTACGTTTGTCTTCACTTGGAAACCGTGGGTGCTGATCACATTCCTGAATTTCAGATTACACAACACTCAGCATTCAAAATGAGTCTTTCAGAGCAGGCTGTGAAGTAATGAACTCTCCTCTAGCAGAGGAAAAGTAAACAGTTCAATTACAGTTGAGATAATAAAAGTCAGATAACAGCCCTCTCCAGGACTGAGGGCTGGTGCACACCGAGCGGCTTTTTGGGCGTTTTCAGATCCGCTTGCGGCTGCGGATCTGCTTGGTCAATGTATCTCAATGGGGTGGTGCACACCAGAGCGGCAGGCGTTTTGCAGAAACGAAAAATGCCTGGGTGAGGCATTTTTTGGATTTCGGATGCGTTTCTGCCTCAATGTTAAGTATAGGAAAAACGCAAACCGCTCTGAAAAACGCCTGTTCAGAGCGGTTTTGCAGGCGTTTTTGTTACAGAAGCTGTTCAGTAACAGCTTTACTGTAACAATATATGAAATCTACTATACTGAAAACCGCAGCAGCAATCCGCAAAACGCTAGCAAAACGCCTCATAAAAATTTAAAAAAGCGTTTAAAAATCTGCTAGCATTTTGCGGATCTGCTAGCGGGTTTTGGTGTGCACCAGCCCTAAGTTAGTGGGAGAGCTTAATAGCTTTTTTGCATAGAGATAACAACTGGAGTTTCTCAACTCTTCCTGTACTGGAAACAATTAGCCTGATGTATCTGATCTTAGGGCTGGTGCACACCAAAACCCGCTAGCAGATCCGCAAAATGCTAGCAGATTTTTAAACGCTTTTTTTTTATTTTTATGAGGCGTTTTGCTAGCGTTTTGCGGATTGCTGCTGCGGTTTTCAGTACAGTAGATTTCATATATTGTTACAGTAAAGCTGTTACTGAACAGCTTCTGTAACAAAAACGCCTGCAAAACCGCTCTGAAGTGCCGTTTTTCAGAGCGGTTTGCGTTTTTCCTATACTTAACATTGAGGCAGAAACGCATCCGAAATCCAAAAAATGCCTCACCCAGGCATTTTTCGTTTCTGCTAAACGCCTGCCGCTCTGGTGTGCACCACCCCATTGAGATACATTGACCAAGCAGATCCGCAGCCGCAAGCGGATCTGAAAACGCCCAAAAAGCCGCTCGGTGTGCACCAGCCCTTAATGTTTTTTTTCTTAGCTGTACTACACATACAAATAATATCATTTTCTTTTCGGTTCAGTGTCTCTTTAAATCTAGTAACATTTTTAGGGTTGTCAGAATTTATCAAGAACGTTGATACCAAACTTGGGGGGGGGGGGGGGTCAGACCCCTGGGGTATTAGAGGGTTATTTTAAAACAATCTTACGCTAGATCTGGCAGTCCGATTGGTCCGTAAACCTGTCAGAACCAGCGCCCTGTGGAATCCCACAACCTGTGCAGATTTCATGGGCAGGGAGAGCTGCTATGCCAGGAATTATGAAGGAAATATGGAGAACATATGAATATTGGCATTCCTGAGGTCACAGCATATTTTCCTAAGGTCAGAAGTCTATTGAAGCTCAGGCAGCAGCCTAGGTGTCAGATCTCCTGCTGAGACTGGGGCCAAACAGATTGGAGAAAGCTGCAATTTATGAGCTTCTGTCAACTGATATCTACCCATCTGATGGATGAGCTTATAAACTCTCTAGGGGGCCACATAAGGCCAGGAAACACCCGGTCCCATGTAGGTGCAAGGTTTTGTAATTAGAAGCTACCAAAGAGCCAGGGTTTGTTAGCAGCCAGAGAATAAGAGAAAAAAAAAGGGATTTTTAAACCAACAAATGTCAGTTTGGTTGGTTTGCGAAGAAACTGGCGTTCGTAACTCCATGACGCATTCGATATCTAATATCGCCGGCGTCACAGTTATTACAACATTTAGATTATGTTCCTAACACAATGTACGGTGACAATATTGTATTTGGAAATAAAGGTGTCTTTTCTGTTTTTGCTTTCTCATTGTACACTATCGATTATGAAACCTTATTTGCAAAAAATATAGTAATATACCCCCATGGCATACATATTTAAAAAGCCAAGTTCCTAAGGTAACAATACATGTTTTTTTCTCTTATATTCTGTCACTTTGTTTTCATTTTACAAGTCTTTTATTTTGGTACAGAATATGCGAAAATGTAATTGCTTTTGATTCAGTGTGTGACTAAAAAGAATACACAAGACATGGGCCTCAACCCTAAAACTCTGTAAACTCTATTCTACAAGACTTTCCCAAGTTTGATCATAGTTTTAAAAATTACTTTTTTATGTTGGATTGAGTTTGACCCTACCAATTTTTTATGTAACGTGTGCCCAAGCTTTAAGACACACCAAAATAAATTCTACAACTCTTCACGGTTAAAATGATACCACATATGCCTCCTTTAGTAACAAACTGGTGGTGTAGTCTCAACTACACTGGACAAATACAGGTAGTCTCCGGTTAACAAAGGAGATAGGGACTGGAGGTTTGTTCTCAACCTGAATCCGTTCTTAAGTCGGATCATTGTGCCATCTCTGTCCCCTGTACTGCCCCCCTCTGCCCCATGTCCCTCTGTGTCTCTTGTCCCCACTGTCAGTCACATGAATCACACTAGCTGCATACTGGGAAGGCTGAAAACTATTTCATGGTGATTGCAGAGCTGGGTGTAATGTGCTCAGAGCATACCTGATTCCACTTGCAAATAGGCAAATCAATTTGCCCTTTTGGTGGTCAAATCATAGGCAGCTAGACCGCAGCAAATCCTGATGAGATGTGAGGAGGGAGAGAAAGCATTCACAAACCTTGCTGCTCTCCTCCAATTGGTAGTCTGCTGTGTTGTGGAATGACTCACTTCCTTCTGCCGTGTCTGTGCAGTCCCAACCTATCGGAAGATCAAAGGATGCCGGCAGCTGTAAGCGGAGCCTGCATGGATGGATGGATTGAGACAGCTAAAGGAGGGTGTGCGGCGAGCAGCGGTGCCTTTACAAGCAAGAAAAGCACTGAAAGCATCTCTGGACAGGAAGTATCGACTGCGTGCGGCGGGATGACGTCATCACGACGGGTCGGCGGGCCGTTCGTATCGGCGGGTCGTTCGTATGTCGGGCGTCCGTAAGTCCTGTATATTCGTCCAGTTGTGCTTAAGTGGTTAAAAAAAATTGTATGGTGTGTGGCCACCTTTATATATAGCTTGAAAATACACCAATCAAAATAGATAGGAGTACTGTACATTTACAAGCCAGAATCATTTGCAATTCACTAACCCTCTCTTTCTGGGCAGAATCCGTTCTTTTTTTCTTCAAAAGTAAGTATTTTTTTTTCTATTGCTTTCACTGAGAAAACCACCATTTAAAATATACATACCCTTTCTTCTCCTCTCGTCGACTCATTGTCCAATAAGGGCTCTCCTGGAGCTTGGATGGTAACAGATTTATCACCACGGCTGCTGCCATCTCGGCTTTTAGACCGATGCCGTTCCCTCCGGTCCCTAGATATACAAAAGAAAATGCTATATTTTGACATGTATTTACAAAACAAGTAAACTATATTGAATTGGTACTTAACACAATATTAAACATCAAAAGTTTATAAACCTGTAACAAACACCTCAGAGTATTAAAATGGTGGCATGCTTGTTCTTAAATTACAAATGTAACAGCAAAATATATAGAATAGCACATTCAGGTCTTAAAGAGACTAACACATTTTTCTGCTTTATTTCTTCTATCCTATAAGTTCCTATACCTGTTCTAATGTGCTCTGGCTTACTGCAGCCTTTCCTAGTTGCACAGTGGCTGTGTTATCTCTGTTATATAATCTAATCTTCTTTCCTCTGTCGGGCTCAGGCACTCAGGCTGGAATGTGCTAGTCTGCTTGTGATAGGATATAAGCTATACACACCCTCTCCAGGCCCCCTCCAAGCTCTGTATCACTCACACACTGAGCTACTCTCAGCCTATCACATTCTGTTAGCAGCCATGTCTTTTGTTTGTAAACACTGCCTAAAACTGGCAATTACAAGTCAGGATTGCAGCAGGGAGTGGCAGAAACAGCACAGAGGGGCCCAGGAGAACATAATGAATATAATGGTATTCTTTTTATTGTAAGAATTTTAGAGTACAGATTCTCTTTAATTCCCAACCAGACCAAGGCCTCAATTCATCAAGCATTTCCACATTCGGTAATGCTAAAAACAACTGAGTTTACAGAGCATTTAGTAAAATGTCAATTTATCAAGGCTGTTACTGCAGGGCAAGCTGAAATTACAGAGCATTGAGGTAAATTACAGACTTGTGCGTTTAAGGGAACCTGAACTGAGAAGGATATGGATTTTTCCTTTTAAAATAATACCAGTTGCCTGACTCTCCTGCTGATCCTATATCTCTAATACTTTTAGCCCCAGCCCCTCACCAAGCATGCAGATTTGGTGCTCTGACTGAAGTCAGGTCTAATGCACACCAAGAGCGCTTCTAAGCGCTTTTTAAAATGCTTGTGCTTCAAAAAGCGCTTGGCTAATTATTTGAATGGGATGGTGTACATCAGAGCAATGTGCTTTTTTTTTTTTTACATAGTTACATAGTTATTTTGGTTGAAAAAAAGACATACGTCCATCGAGTTCAACCAGTATAAAGTACAACACCAGCCTGCTCCCTCACATATCCCTGTTGATCCAGAGGAAGGCGAAAAAACCCTTACAAGGCA
>NW_027152622.1:0-25000 GCF_040937935.1 Hyperolius riggenbachi
GCATACATATATACATACACATATATATATATGCATACATATATACATACACATATAATATATATGCATACATGTATACATACACATATATATATGCATACATGTATACATACACATATATATATGCATACACATATATATATGCATACATGTATACATACACATATATATATGCATACATGTATACATACACATATATATATGCATACATGTATACATACACATATATATATGCATACATGTATACATACACATATATATATGCATACATGTATACATACACATATATATATGCATACATGTATACATACACATATATATATGCATACATGTATACATACACATATATATATGCATACATGTATACATACACATATATATATGCATACATGTATACATACACATATATATATGCATACATGTATACATACACATATATATATGCATACATGTATACATACACATATATATATGCATACATGTATACATACACATATATATATGCATACATGTATACATACACATATATATATGCATACATGTATACATACACATATATATATGCATACATGTATACATACACATATATATATGCATACATGTATACATACACATATATATATGCATACATGTATACATACACATATATATATGCATACATGTATACATACACATATATATATGCATACATGTATACATACACATATATATATGCATACATGTATACATACACATATATATATGCATACATGTATACATACACATATATATATGCATACATGTATACATACACATATATATATGCATACATGTATACATACACATATATATATGCATACATGTATACATACACATATATATATGCATACATGTATACATACACATATATATATGCATACATGTATACATACACATATATATATGCATACATGTATACATACACATATATATATGCATACATGTATACATACACATATATATATGCATACATGTATACATACACATATATATATGCATACATGTATACATACACATATATATATGCATACATGTATACATACACATATATATATGCATACATGTATACATACACATATATATATGCATACATGTATACATACACATATATATATATGCATACATGTATACATACACATATATATATGCATACATGTATACATACACATATATATATGCATACATGTATACATACACATATATATATGCATACATGTATACATACACATATATATATGCATACATATATACATACACATATATATATGCATACATATATACATACACATATATATATGCATACATATATACATACACATATATATATGCATACATATATACATACACATATATATATGCATACATATATACATACACATATATATATGCATACATATATACATACACATATATATATGCATACATATATACATACACATATATATATGCATACATATATACATACACATATATATATGCATACATATATACATACACATATATATATGCATACATATATACATACACATATATATATGCATACATATATACATACACATATATATATGCATACATATATACATACACATATATATATGCATACATATATACATACACATATATATATGCATACATATATACATACACATATATATATGCATACATATATACATACACATATATATATGCATACATATATACATACACATATATATATGCATACATATATGCATACACATATATATATGCATACATATATACATACACATATATATATGCATACATATATACATACACATATATATATGCATACATATATGCATACATATATACATACACACATATATATATATGCATACATATATACATACACATATATATATATGCATACATATATACATACACATATATATATGCATACATATATACATACACATATATATATGCATACATATATACATACACATATATATATGCATACATATATACATACACATATATATATGCATACATATATACATACACATATATATATGCATACATATATACATACACATATATATATGCATACATATATACATACACATATATATATGCATACATATATACATACACATATATATATGCATACATATATACATAGACATATATATATGCATACATATATACATAGACATATATATATGCATACATATATACATAGACATATATATATGCATACATATATACATAGACATATATATATGCATACATATATACATAGACATATATATATGCATACATATATACATACACATATATATGCATACATATATACATAGACATATATATATGCATACATATATACATAGACATATATATATGCATACATATATACATACACATATATATATGCATACATATATACATAGACATATATATATGCATACATATATACATAGACATATATATATGCATACATATATACATACACATATATATATGCATACATATATACATAGACATATATATATATGCATACATATATACATACACATATATATGCATACATATATACATAGACATATATATATGCATACATATATACATACACATATATATGCATACATATATACATACACATATATATGCATACATACATACACATATATATGCATAAAATACATACACATATATATGCATACATATATACACATATATATGCATACATATATACATACACATATATATATATGCATACATATATACATACATGCATATATACATACATACATATATGCACATATATGCATACATATATACATACATACATATATGCATACATATATATGCACATATATATGCATACATATATACATACATACATACATATATGCATACATATATACATACATATATACATACATACATACATACATACACATACATACATACATATACATATACATATACTGTACACACACACACACACACACACACACATACATACGTGTGTTTGTGTGTGTGCGCGTGTGAATTTACACATTATATATAAAAAAATTACACACACATATACATATATACATACATACATACATACATACAAAACCACATACAGGGCGCTTTTTAACTTTACATTCTTTGTTTCCTTCTGCCCTGTGTGACTATTTAGGGCCACTTTAAAAATTTGGCCCGTCCCCACCCCTGGTGACGTCACGCCGCATTGATTGGCCGCTGGAACAAGAGCGAGGCTATGGGGATCCCGGAGGCCGGCAAAACAATACAGATAGACCAGGGAGAGATGCTTGAGTCCCGCTGCGCAGCAGCAATCAGGCGCGGGACTCCTAAACTGCAAGTAAAGCATGTAATTCCCTACCCCAACCTGAGCTCGGGCTTACTGCTCGCAGCTTATTTTTCCTACACCGAGCTCAGGTCGGGGTTTCCAGCCAGGGAGGTTAAGTCAAAATTTGCCAGGGGTATGAATAATTATGGGCAGCACTGTAACTACCATAAATGCAGATAAGTCCTTGATTGACGGCCAAACAAGCAAAATCCAGGCATTGGAAGATAAGATCGAGGACCTAGAAATAGGAACAGGTCGAGAATATTAACAGGAATATAAACAGGAGAGGTAATCTTCGCATCGGAGGCCTCCCAGAAACGTTCACAGATCTTAAAACTGTCGCCTCCAACCTTTTTAATGCATTACTCCCACCAGTGGATCGGGCAGATCTCAGGATTGTGAAAATACACCGTGCACTAACAAAACCACGCAATCCAGAATTGCCCAGAGACGTCATATTGAAATTACAGTACAAAGACATCGGTGACCAAATCTTTGGGTTATAGGCTTCTTTTTTACGCCAAATGAGGGAAACATCATTTTGACCAAACAATGTAATTGTGTTTCATCTAGCCCTAACACATTAGACCAGAAGTTGTCTTCTTTGTCCAGATGATCATTTGCAAAGGCCAAGCAAGCTTTCATGTGCCTTATCTGAAGAAGTGGCGTTCTCCTTGGTCTTCATCCGTGGAACCCAGCAGTGTGCAGTATCCGTTGGGATTGTCTGCCCTGAGACATTGCCACCAGCAGAGCCCAGATTCACCAGGATGGCTTTGGTGGTGATCCTTGGATTCTTTTCACCTCTCTCACTATTCTCCTGGCCAGCACAGGTGTCACTTCTGGCTTCCAACCACGTCCTCTGAGATTTTCCACAGCGCGGAACATCTTGTATTTTTTAATAATACTTTGCACTGGAACTTGAAAACATTTAGAAATGGCCTTGTAGCCCTTTCCCAACTTGTGAGCAGCCACAATGCGCAGCCGCATGTCCTCACTGAGCTCCCTTGTCTTAGCCATGACTGTCCACAAACCAACTGCAGAGAGCCGCTGTTTTTCACCTGTTGAGTTGATTAAAACAGCTGTTCCCAATTAATCAGGTTAATTAGGATGCTTTAGAACAGCTTGGACTATTTGGAATGGTATGGAACTTTAGAGTTTCCTACAAATTGTGACAGTTTGTGAAGGGTATGAACATTTTTGGACTGGACACTTTTTGATCAAATGTAAATGAAAGCAGAGAAAAACATTTTTTCCCACAATAACGCCTCTTATTTGTGAGACACCTATGTCATTTCCCATCAAAAAATGACTTGCTGGTTGAATAAAAGTAACCAAGTCAAAATTTGCCAGGGGTATGAATAATTATCGGCAGCACTATGTATAATACCAGAATATACTGTTGAAAAATAAATAAGAAACACCAGTAAAATCATACAGCCAACTTTAGCTAACCTGTATAACCCATGAATTTCCCAGGAATCTCTTGGTTGCAACAACGGCTGCAGAAGATCTGTCCACATAATCGACAATGATGCCTACGACGGAAAGTGGTGAACTTTTCACTGCAGTCATAGCACTCCTTGCACTGGCTATCAGGCATCCAGTACTGCTTCAAGTCAGTGTCCTGGTAAAGAAGAAAGCACAAGGCATCCATGATCAAGTAAGTGTGTAAGTGCATGTGTGCATCTGTGTGTGTCTAGTGATGAAACCCAGCAGAAAAATTACCTGGCTTTTACCTTCCATTATCTCCTTTAAGCGTTTTAGCACGGTGCTTAAACTGCGAAGCTGTACAGCAGTGCGTGGATCGTACCCCAGAGGTGTCTCTGTCTTCCGTCTGTTTTCTAAATAAAAAAAAAATACACACACACACATTAGTACACATTTCTTATCTTCATGTAGTCAAACAACCGTTACCCGGTTAACGACAGCACCATGTGTTACTGCATCAGAACCTGCAGCACTACCCTGCACTCGGTGTGTAAAGCCTCATTGGAATATCGTTGCATCACGTTGTGATGAGGTGATATTGGTGTGAAAGGGCCCTTAAGCAGTCTGCTGTGTATAGGAACTTCATTGTCAAAAGTCTTTACAGTTCTTGCCTTTTGCATGATTGCTAACTCAGTAGAGGTCTGAACCCTCTATAACAGTAATCATAGATTGACGGTACACCTTGAAATGAATCAGAGCACTCAGTATGTGATTGTATATAAAAAAAAATTGTATTTGCTTAGCATACAGCATATATACAAAATATGAACAGTTCAAAGTAGCATTTCCTTCTAACAGTATTCAATCTCATCAGGCCTTTAGAGCCAAGCAATCAATCTTCTAAGTACATTCAAAAGAAGAATAGACCAGTTGTAATTATGTAGAATAGTATCAAAAAAGTAGTCCTCATCTGCATTGGTAGCTGTGTAAAAACTTGTAGCAATCTTCATAAAGAAAATAGCATAAAAATAGCTTCTAAAAGAACTTCTTGATAACATCTTAACAGAACCTAATGTTGAAAAATTGAAGTAAATCACCAGAATATTAAGCATATTATCCCTTCTCTCTCATTTCTTCAGCAGAACCACAATGTGGTAAGACAGCTTCTAGCCTGTGTGTTTTCTCTGAAGATTGATAGGCTAGTGCGAGCTAGGAGCTTTCAGCTCCTACTTTTTATAGTGATTGGATGCAGTAAAGCTGCCTAATTTGGAATCTCCCTAAATCCTCTGGCTTCTGATTTTCTGAGATTAAAGAGACTCTGTAACATTAAAAAGATCCCCTGGGGGGTACTCACCTCGGGTGGGGGAAGCCTCCGGATCCTAATGAGGCTTCCCACGCCGTCCTCTGTCCCACGGGGGTCTCTCCGCAGCCCTCCGAACAGCCGGCGACTGTGGCCGACTGTTAGTTTAATATTTACCTTTGCTGGCTCTCAGCGGGGGTGCGCTGTGGAGGCTTTCCGTTCCGAACTACACGGAAATACCCGATCTCAGTCGGGTCCGCTCTACTGCGCAGGCGCCGGAAACTTGCGCCTGCGCAGTAGAGCAGACCCGACGGCGATCGGGTATTTCCGTGTAGTTCGGAGCCGACAGCCGTCAGAGCGCCTGCGCTGGAGCCAGGAAGGTAAATAATGACGTCACCGCTGCCCGGACTCCACGGAGGGCTGCAGCGAGACCCCTGACGGATGGAGGACGGCGTGGGAAGGCCTCATTAGGATCCGGAGGCTTCCCCCACCCGAGGTGAGTACCCCCCAGGGGATCTTTTTATGTTACAGATCCTCTTTAAGTGCGTACACTCAACTTGTTTTGAATACTGTAAATAGTTGACACTTAAAATAACCATAACACTTTGTTTACAAATGCCTTAACAACTGTGGGAATTGACGTAGTTTGGGATATTTAGGCCCGGTTCACATTAGCGTTTTTGCAGAGCCGGTCGTACTGATCCGGCCATCAGGATCAGCAGAAAACTGTCAGTTTTAAACAGCCAGTGTGCTGTAAACCTGTCAGTTTTCTATTTGTTACTATGTAGCTGCAAAACCTTCTGTTTCCATTCCGTTGAGCATAACGGTCTGGAAAATTAGGGCCTGCAGCAATTTTTTTGTCTGTTCAGAGGAATGAACCACGGAACAGTACAGCCAGTTCCGCTGGCAAATGCAGATGTCAACCGGGCCTAACACATACTGACAATTTGCTTATCGGGTTCATTTTTGACATACCTCATTAAAATTGACTTCACCGGTGCAGCGCCTAACCTTCCTGCAGGGCAGATGCATGGCGGAGTAGCTCTGATAAACTTAGCCACTTACATCACGCCTGGACCCTACTCCTCTCCCTTCCCTGCAGTAGTTCCTATTCTACAAGTCTTTTGTAACACCCCGGAAAAGGACCCGAAGAAAAAACAAGCTACCACAGACCCAGGAATCCCAGAGCTCTTGTCTAACAAGCAGAAGGGGGCATCCTCCAAGATGGTGCCCAGACCTCCGGCGAGAGCGGCCTACAAGCCGGTAAGAACTCAAACACAGAGAGCTACCAAAGCAGACTTGCAGACACTATTCTTAAGCTTAGAACGGCTCATCATACATCTAAAATAGAAACTGTTAAAGAAATCAACGAAGAGCTGTCAGCTCTTGGGGAGCGCGTTAATCAGATCGAGGAGGGTTTGGAGGGGGTCAAGGCCTATTGCAAACAGGTGGATTCAGACATCCAGGAGATGCGCTCAGACATAGTCACCCTGTTTGAGGCCCAGGAAAACCAGAAGAATAGGGAAAGGAGGAGCAACCTCAGAATTCGTGGGGTCCCTGAAACAATCACTGACGTTCAGAACTTTTTGCTGGCGCTGTTCCGTCATCTTACCCCTGACCTTCCGGAGTCAGAGCTGAAGATGGACCCAGGCACACAGGGCCCTGAGACCCCCACCTAAAGATCACTAAACTTCACTACTTCAGCACCAAAGAGGCTATTCTGGTAGCCTCTCGCAACCTTCCACATGTGGATTTCCAGGATCACAAGATCTTGATCTATCTGGATCTCCCTCCTATCACCTTGAATAAGCCACTGGGAACTTAAGCCTTTAACCCCCCTGGCGGTCTATTAAAAACCGCCAGGGGGCAGCAGAGGCAGTTTATTTTTTTTATTTTTTTTTTAAATCATGTAGCGAGCCCAGGGCTCGCTACATGATAGCTGCTGTGCAGCTGCATCCCCCCGCTCTCTTCGATCGCCTCCGGCAATCTCCGATCAGGAAATCCTGTTCAAAGAACGGGATTTCCTGGAGGGCTTCCCCCGTCGCCATGGCGACGGGCGGCATGACGTCACCGACGTCGTGATGTCATTGGGAGTCCCGATCTACCCCTCAGCGCTGCCTGGCACTGATTGGCCAGGCAGCGCACAGGGTCTGGGGTGGGGGGCCCGGCGCGGCGAGCGGCGGCGGCTAATCGGCGGCGATCAGAATGCACACGCAGCTAGCAAAGTGCTAGCTGCGTGTTGCAAAAAAAAAAACAAAAAAAAACCCATGCAAATCGGCCCAGCAGGGCCTGAGAAATCCTCCTGCGTGGCATAGCCCGTGCTCGAGCTTACAGCCAGGGAGGTTAAAGGAGTTATCAGGCAAAAAAAAAAAAAAGTTTCACTTACCTGGGGGCCTTCTACCAGCCCCATGCGGCCATCCTGTCCCCTCGTAGTCACTCACTGCTGATCTGGTCCCCCTCTGTCAGCTAGTTTAGTTTTTGCCGACCTCGGGGTCGGCGGGCCGAATTACGTACATTTTTTACGCATTCCCGCTGATACAGGAACATTAACATATACGTTTTTTATGCATGAGTGGTTCAATTGCGTAAAAATGTACGCGTTAAACCACTAACGCGTAGAAATGTATGTGTTAATATTCCCTGCACCAGCGGGAATGCGTAAAAATGTACGCAATGCAGCCCGCCGACCCCGAGGTCGGCAAAAACTAAACTAGCTGACAGAGGGGGACCAGAGCAGCAGTGAGTGACTACGAGGGGGACAGGATGCTGCATGGGGCTGGTAGAAGCTCCAGGTAAGTGAAACACTTTTTTTTTTTTGCCCGACGATTCGTTTAACCACCATTCTCATCAAACATGGTATCGAATATAGGTGGGGTTTCCCTTTCAAACTTATCACCCCACATAATGACCGTCAAATTACAATCTCTGACCCCCAGCTTCATCCCTGAAGTCCTGCAAAAGCTGGGCAAGAGTCACGACAAAACTTCTCACGCTGCTGCAGCAGCCAGTCCCAGAGACTCTCCCTGCCAAAACTTTTATGGTCTAAGGTCCCCTGCTCGGAATTCTTCTGACAGTGATCAACCTGATGTCCCCTCAAGCAGTCCTGCTATCCCTGCTTCCTAGGGTTCCAACTCATGATCTACCACTTTAACTATGCTAAAATTCTACTGATAACCTGGATGCCTTACGCCACTGATCAGTGTATGCATGTAGCGAACTGTGATCCATCTTCCTACCTTGGCACTTCTTTGGGTGCTACAGCCCCGAACTCATCTGTGGGCCCTGACTACAGCTCTGCAAGGTTTACTCGGGTCACTCGTATGAGCGTCCCTCTTCCTCTTGTTATTTTCATAGTTTTTTCCTTTTCTAACGGTTAAGATTAATTGTTTTCAGCAAATTGATGTTCCAGTTATTGGTGGTTCTCCCCCACCCCCCCCCCCCCCCCCCCCCCGCCACCAAGTATGATGCCATTATGTCCCAATGTTTGTTCTTATTTATCTTCTTTGTCGGATCACCGTAGTTTTGAATATGTAGGACCGACTATGTATGCTTTTCGGGGTTTGTGGGTCAGTACATGTGTTTTCATCTGCTCCGATTCTCTAGGAGAATCATGGCCACATCATCTATAACTCCTGATATGATCCTCCCCCCCCCCCCCCCCCCGCATCTTCTCCTGTGATCCCTCTCCCTCCTTCCCTGGATCTCTCTGCCCCCATGACCATTGCCACCCATGATGTGAAAGGCCTGAACGCTCCTCAAACGAGACGGCTTGCATGCCAGTATTATAAGAACGCCAAAGCTGATATCTTCTTACAGGAGACACTCCATGTTCACAAAAAGGATCCTAAATACTGGCATAAACATTATCCCCAGGCTTACTATGCTTCTGCCTCCAGAAGAAATGTGGTGTGGCCGTGATTCTCCACAAGAGACTTAACTTTATTGTGCATAAAACTCTCTGAGACCCTGAGGGTCGTTATTTGATTCTAGTTGGAGATTCAAATAGCTTGGTGCTCACTTAAGTAGCTGTTTATGCCCCTTTTTAAGGGCTTCGCCCCTTTCTCTCTAAACTAACCTCCAAAATTTTAACCCATAGACCGAGCAAACATACTGGCCGGAGATTTTAATGCCCCATTGGATGGTGGCCAGGGACGTTTTCGGGCCTCTCCCAAATGCTTCCTTAAATTGTCTGATACGGGCACCTGGGACGTCTGGAGAGCGTTTCACCTTGGGGAGAGGGGGCACATCTACTCCCACCCGCATGACACATTCACGCATAGATTTCGTTCTCATGGATGCGACCCTCCTATCTGAGGTGATTAAAGCAGATCATTCTGAGATTTCATGGTCTGACCATGCCTCTGTGATTGTGCAATTCTCCTGCTCGAACCCCTAGACCTAAAAGTACATGGCGCACAAACCCTTCTGGTGGATCAAGAGACCAAACTAAAAGTGGCCTCTGAAATCACCTCTTTCTTTAGTATTAACCGAGAGGGGGACACTTCTCAGGGAATCAGGTGGGCAGCCCACAAAGCCACTATCAGGGGTGAGTTGATCAAAATTTCCTCTACTAAACGTAAAATGGCAATAGCCAGGATAACAGAGCTGAAAAACGAAATCAGGCGCATGGAGCTCCAGCATGCAAAAGGGACGCCCTCAGTGTCTCTCCCACAGCCAACTGCAGTAAGGACTGAGCTCAAATCTCTTTTTCCAGAAGGTAGATAGAGCCATATGCCTGACCTCTCGAAAATTCTACGAAAAAGGTGATAAACCAGACACTATGTTAGCTAGGAAGTTGAGTAATCGGTTAAACCCTTAAAAGCTCAGGCGATCTGACCCATGACCATCCTCTATAGTGCAGTAATTCCAGAAATATTAAGCCAGCCTATACGACGGCTCCACCACGGACAAACTCCGCACCCCAATAGCAAATATACAGAAATATCTTAATGACATTCCTATCCCTAAGCTAGCTGCTAACAATAGCCTCCTGTTAAAAATTCTCCCATCACAGTCAAAGAGGTCTTATCTGTTATCAAAAACCTTAAGTAATCTAAGGCTCCTGGCCCAGATGGATACACTGCTTTATACTACAAAGCCTTCACACAATTATTAGCTCCTGAGTTGACATCCTTTAATAACAACATTTTGAAGGGTGAAGAGGATTTTCCACCTGACATGTCCAGAGCATCTATAGTAGTCATACCTAAACCCGCAAAGACCCAGCCGATGTCACTAACTATAGACAGATTTCCCTCATCAATGTTGACGTTAAGATCTTTTCTAAAATCTTGGCTAACAGATTAAATCCTTTGTTGCCCAGTGTCATCCATCCGGACCAGACAAGCTTTGTCTCAGGCAGACAGACTACAGATAACGTCCGCAGGATCATTGGTTTGGTTGCCAGGATGAAGCACTGTCGGGCGCCTTCTCTACTCCTCTCACTGGATGTGGAGAAGGCATTCGACAGGGTGGACTGGAGTTATCTTAGACTAGTCTTACAAAAATTTGGTATAAGGGGTGAATTCCTAAATAGGGTAAGGTGCCTCTATACTAACCCTACAGCTTCAGTATGTAACATGGGTATCACCTCTTGATCGCTCCTGGGCGAGCTCGGGTGAGGCATCATTGTGCTGGCTGAAATCTGCGATACCTGTTACATCTGTGCTTGGCATGCTGTTATACAGAGTCTGAACCATCTGCTGTTTTTGCATTTGAATCAAGTTTTTTTTTCTGAATTGCTGGACTGCTTATGGAATCCTGTTCTGGCTATGCTTTTTTCTAGAGGATCAACCTCTTGGCTGAAATCCAGATTGCATCACCTTTAAAGCTTAAGATTAGATGCATATTTTGGATACTAAGTTCTGGACACTGTAGTAGCATTAGATCTAAAGTTAGATGCCGGCATATGTCTGCTGGTGTGAATGGTGGTCCGGGTGGTTGGAGTGTGACGGGGTGGCCATCCCATGTATTTTTAAATATATTTTATGATCTAAAACTTGATACAATAAAATTTAATATGTATTTTGGAAAATAGTGAAAATGTTTTTTTTTTGTTTGTTGGGGGGTGTATGCTCTGCATTTGTTGTTTGCCACTGCCACAATTTTGATTAGTACTGCCGGATTCTGTCCCGGCAATATGAAAGCAAGGGAGGGGTTCCTCCAATAAATGTAAAATATTTTATATTTGTCATCATGCAGCTGAAAAAAAGGCTGCTATTTACTATAAGTTAGAAAATAGATTTTATTTCTGAAATATTGTATTTTAATTTGGGCCCACTTTAAATAACATAAAGAGCCTGTTGTGACCGCACACTCCCCGCCTGGTATTGGTAGATACCACTATATATATACAAATTAAACAAACATTAAAAACTATACATTTGATTTAAGACTTCTCTTAATCTGCAACACTAGGAGAGAACAAATATAAAACAAATTCTTGAATGCAGATCCCTGATGAGTCTTCTGCAACTGGAGAAGAGGATGCAACTCTTAAGTCTCAAAGGCATATCAGGCTGCTTCCTTAGATCGGGTAGAGAAGACCTCTTCACTTGAAGGCAGGAGTACGACTGATGGGTCTAAAAATCTTTACAATACCATTTCTGGCTGTCTTCATTTCCACCTTGCGAACCTTTCCATCTTATCCACTTTGGATGAAAATCAGCTGTTAGTGGTGCATCCCATCTGATAGTTTAATCTTTGAAGAAATCTTTATTCATTAATTTAATGAACTTTCTATCCTCAATGGAAGGAGTTGTCTTATTGTCATCACAACTTATTTGGAACACAGTGTCATCAAAGTCTTGCAGAGAACTGATCTTGTGACTGAGTTGCTCTTGTGCAATGCATGAAGTCTTCAAACTGACTCTTTCCTTCACTTGGAAGGGGTGTTTGTATGAGTGAAAGGTGCATCCTATTTCCTCTATGCTGGCTTTGCATCAAATCACATCATTGGACTCTTGAAATCTATTTAAGCAAGAGTCTCCTATAATAACTCATCCAAGGTCTAATCTTTGTGCATAAGGGGCATCATTTGGGCCATTGCAATGCTGACGCACCTTATGGACTCTTGGAAGGTCTCTGCCTAAAAGAAGAAGAATCTTTGCGTCATCATCAAGAGCTGGGATGTAGCTGGCTATGTGCTTCATATGGCAACTAGTCACATTCAATAAGTGTCGGAAGTGGAAATTCTGTTTTTCCATATTCAATAGCTACCACAAAACCATGTGCTCTTCTCCCAGAAACCTTTACTAGAAACAAACAAGTCTGCAAAGTGTAGGGAAAGGTTTCTACGTGAATATTGAACAAATTAAAGAATTCTGGACTTGACAGTTAACGATTGCTCTGGTTGTCAAGGATGGAATACATCTTTACTGCACTCTGTGGATGTCCCTCTGGATAAACTTTGACCAGATAGATTTTGCTGCATGACATCCTGTAGAATCCTTCACCACATACTTTCTGTGGACACAGATGCAGCCTTTTCCTCAGTACTATCCTCGCCATAACTTGATGTGGCCTTTGAGGCTTGAGCAGTTTGAAGCACTTCTTTGGGAGAACCAGGATAGGCAGTTATGCGTTTGTCACTGTTGCAGTCAAAACATTTGACAGGAACTTTTCTCTGAGGAAAGACTTGCACTCTTCAAAGGGCATTTGTTTAAACACAACATTTTCCAAGAGGGTGTGGTATGTTATGTTATGTATAAGACATTGATACCTAGGATCATCATCCTTGACTTGCTGTGGTTTGACACCAGAGTCTTGAGAACCTGAGAAGATTTCAGTCTTCTTAACAGAGATAGGACTTCGCAAATTCTTAAACTTGCTTTGAGTATCGTCCTTTGAAGATGTTAAAGGAAGAACTGTAGCATCCAAAAATAAAAAGCTTGGGTCATTCTTTACAGGCTATGTCTCTGATGAATGTGGAGAAAAAAAGAAAAAAGGTGGAAAGGATACTTTATATTTATATTCAGATACTTTCTTTGCCCATTCACTCTGAACATTCGTTGGCAATTTATGTACAATTGGGTTTACACCATGAGCTGTATCCAAGTAGACAAGACCTGGAAGGTATGGGTCTGCTTTGGCTCTTTCTACTTCAAGAAGAATGTCGCTTAATTCTTCAAACTTGTTGTCCTTGTTAAAAAGTTTTAAGAAGTTTTAAGTCTCTTGAATAAAGCAATCTCAATAACCTCATACCAATCATAAACTTGCTCTAATCTCTCCCAAACGATTTTAAGACATGTTACTGGATCATTACAATGAACAGATTTCAGTCTTAACTTGTCCTGAGGACTGTGGCCCCAACCATTTGTTAAGTAGGTCAAGTTCTCCCATGGGTTCAATCTCCAAGTTCTGGATTATAGACTTGAATGTAGCTCGCAAACCCTCTGTAGTTTTCTGGTTGATCATCAAATTTTGTTGGCCCAGTATTGAGAAGTTCTCGGCGAATCATGTACTTGCCAACTTCTACCATTTCATACTTCTCTGTTTTGGTTTCTGCACGTAGAACTGTGTCACCACTGAAGACTTGTGGCTTGTGCTGTTCCAGTGTAGATGGAGAGAATGGAAATGCAGATGCATTTAATCCAGGCGAGGGTTTGATCTCTGTGGTGTGTGGAGCATGGGAGCTTGAAGAAGGCTGTGCTATGGGATTTATGGGATTTGCCCCAATTGGTTGCGAGATATCTTTGTGATCTCTTCTTACTAAGGACTGACACGGTACATAGTGTTGTGCTCTTGCTTTGTAGTGCTGGTCAGCAAAGAAGAATCCTTCAAAGGTATAGTGTTAAACTGATCTTCATGTCTTAATGTTATGCAGTCTGCCTGCTTACTTGCTGAACAGGTAGATGCAGAGTCTTCAGCTGTAGGAAGGAGAGTATATCCATTGTTCTGATTCAGAACAAAAATTGCAAAGTTCATTTAACATGATCAGCAGCAGACTTTAGGCAAGGATGATATATTCCTTCTTCCTCTTCCACAGCTTGTTCCAAGACATTTAACCTTGCTAGAGCTCTTTTTTTCTTTTGCAGAAGTTCTAATTGGGCCTCTGTTTCAGCCTGTACACATGCAGCTTCTGCTTGCCTGTGAAAGTCTTCTGTCTGTAAGCGTGTGGCTTCTGCCTGTTTGTGAGCAGATTCTGCTTGTTTGCATGTAGCTTCGGCTTTAAAGCACCATCTGCACGATACGATTCTTTGTGCGATTCGATTACAATTCTATTTACGATCCGATTAAATCCGACACGTCTGATGGGATTTGATTCAATTCGATTTGCCATTGTTTTGCAATGGCAAATCGATTTGAATCGAATCCCGATCAGACATGTCGGATTTAATCGGATCGTAAATAGAATCGTAATCGAATCGAAGAATCATATCATGTAGATTGGGCTTTAGAGTTGATTTTTGTTCAATACAATAAGCTTGTATTTTCGCTGCCTCTGCTTCCTCACAGGTTTTGACTAACTGAATGCTCAATGATGACCTCAGAGAGTGACTGTAGCGATTTGAATGACCTTGTAGATAGCGATCTGTGGGAGGTTGATTGTATTGACTCAGACATATTCTTGGAGTGTCCAGAAGAAATAGAGGTACAGGTAGTTTCATTCAAATTTGCTATCCTTTGCCATTTAACTGTAACACCAGCAGTGGTAAAGTCATTCAACTATTGATGCTTGTTCTGTACCAACATGCGATAGAAAGGAAGAATATTTTTCAGAGAGTCCCCTATACTTTTCATATGCCTTCTTAAATCTTGAAAAATCTTGAAAGTGTTTGATTGTTCTACATTACTGCCAATCTTCCTAATATCAGGTATCCATTCTAGCGTTTTCATTCACAATTCAGACAAACTATGAGACATTTCTTCACTTTCTGCTTCATACCGCTCTCTTGCCTTTAGAGAAAGATGTAGAACAACAACAACAACTAACATTTGTAATGCATTTGTAAAGCAATTTTCTCCCGTAGGACTCAAAGCGCTTAAGCATGGCTCAAGACCAATAATTGGATGATTCATAACTCGTGGTACAGAGGAAGAATTCTATAAGTCTGGAAATGCCAGGCTAAACAGGTGGCTTTTCAGTCTGGATTTGAAAAACTCCAGGGATGGGACAGTCTTTACTGGGTATGGTAGTGAATTTCAAAGAGCATGACAGAAAGTTCTGTCTCCAAAGGTTTTGAGGTGCACACTGGGAGTGAACAAGTTTATAGTGCCCGTTGATCTGATGTTGTGAGAGGTGTAGTGCAGCTTCAGCAAGTCCTTCATGTATCCAGGGCCCAAACTGTGCAGTGATTTGAATGTCAGCAGCCCAATCTTGAAGAGTATGCTCCATTCTACTGGTAGTCAGTGCAGTGAGTGAAGAATCTGTGTAATGAGACAGTGGCGAGGCTGGTTTGTTAGCAATCCTGCAGCAGCATTCTGCACTAACTGCAGGCGGAGCAGGTCTTTTTTGGGGAGGCCTGCATAAAGAATTCCAGTAGTCCAGCCGTGATGTGATGAAGGCGTGAACTAGGGTTGGAAGATCTTCTGGGGAACCAGATGTTTAATTTTTGCAATGTTCTTCAGATAAAAATAGGAAGATTTGACCACGGACGAAATTTGGTTTCTGAAACTCAATTCCCCATCGATTAGCACACCAAGGCTGCACACAAGGTTGGAGTGGTTTATGTCTGAATTCCCAATCCTGATTGGTGTTGATTTAGGATAGAGCTGTTTTGATGGCAAGTGATGGCTTTGGACAACAAGGACCTCAGTTTTGTCAGCAGTTTCAACCAGTTTTCATTCATCCTCGCCTGTAGCTCAGCTAAACAAGAATTTTTGGAGTATGGTCTGTTCCACCAGGTTTGAAGGACAGGTATAGCTGCGCATCATCGGCATAGAAGTGGTATGTCAGGCCATGTTGTTGGATAATTGTACCGAGTGGTAACATGTAGATTGCAAACAGCAGAGGGGATAGGATTGATTCTTGTGGTATTGATGCCACAGTACTCCTGCAATCTGTTGAGCAGGATTTCATGGTCAACTGTATCAAAAGCCGCTGAGAGATCCGCTGAGCATTCCCCTCTGTCCCTTGCCATGAGCAAATTGTTGCAGTCTTGGATGAGGGCTGTTTTATGGCTGTGGTGTTTCTTAAAGCCAGATTGTAGAGGGTCCAGGATGTTGTTTGCTGAGAGCCTGGCTTCAGGTTGCAGAAGGGGAGGTTGGAGACAGGTCTGTCGTTGCTCATTGCATCTGGATCCATGGAAGGTTTTTTTTTTATTTAAGAAGGTGCTTGAGGATTCCTTCTTTTAGAGAGGTAGGAAACCTCCATGCTTGCAGAGAGCAATTTACTATTTTGTGAAATGCTGGACCAAATAGGTCAGGGCAATTCAGTATATGCTTAGTTGGTCCAGGTCGCAGGCTGTCTGGCGGAGGATGTCTGAGATCTCTTCCTCACTAATGCTTTTGAAGTCATTACAGGGTGTTAGGTTGTTCTTGCAACTATTTACAGGAGTTGAATAAGTCTTAGGTGCTGTGGACTAAATGAGAGACAGAATAGAGGACACTGTCGAGTAGAAAGCAAATTTCTCACGTAGCTCCTTTGAGGGAATTAGAGTAGGATTACCATAAGTTATTGTCAGTCTTAAAGGTGTTGTGAATGACAGTGAAATGTGTCATTTATACATTGGCTTTCTGTATAGCATTATTGGCTTAGATTTTAGGAATTACTTTAACTGTTAATACGTGTATGAAGCTTGTTGACTTAAACGTTCTATTGTACTTGCATTCTAAATTCTTGCTTATGTAATGTTCTTAATTAAAAATGAAATTGGCTTATGATGAAGAAAAAAACAAAAAACCTGCATACTTGGGGACGTGGCTTCTGTGCATCAAGGGTGGACATGTGAGCACATTGCTCCAAGATTAAGCCGCAAAAAACACAGCCAAACTCACTCACAGATGCCCGGCACTTATGGGGAAAATGCAGCTGGAGCAGGACGCTTCAAAGAAGCGTAAAAAAAGGGGGCCTCAATGTTTCACAAGGCAAACTGACTTCTCTAGAAAGGTCCAACTGCTCTTTAGAAAACTTCCAAAAATAAGTTAGGCAAAACTAACGCAGTGGCGCCATCCCAAAGAGAGCAAGACAGACGCCAGGCGCAGACCGCAGCTTCAAGCAAGCCTCCCCCACTGGACTTTTCCTCCTCACCTGATGGTTCCCCATCCTCCAGGAGCCCTCTAAAAGCGTGCTCAAGAACGACAAGCCCCACAGAGGAGCAGGTAAGCCCCAGTGACATACTGGGCTTATTTCCATCCCCCATGAATCTCTCTATTCAAATGTTTCCAGCCCCTGAGCAGGCTGTATCTTATGCCCATTTCAAATACATATTACTTTCTTTGAAAGGATCTCTCCTGTCTGAAACCCCCAATATGACTGCTAAGCTGCTGCAAGAGATTGCAGGATTAGGAAACAGAGTGGATCTAACAGAGCAAAGAATCCCTGAATTGACAAAACAACAATAATATGACTGATGTTACAGATGTGCATGCAGAAGATATATCCTGGCTCAAAAACAAAAAACAGCTGACTTGGAAAATCAAGGTCTGCGTAACAACTTAAAGTTTAGATCGTCGGAAGACCTCTCCCCTCACTCGACCTCCTCCACAACTCCAGACTACGCTCTAGAGCACTGAGGATTGTTGGGGATCCCCCACACACTGGTCACCGCTTTTTCAACCGGCTCCCTTCAGGCCCTTAGATTTTGGACAATCTACACCAAAACTTCTAAGCATAGTAACTAATTTTCCCCTCTTGTCAGCCTCTTGAACTCCCTTTAGGCCTTCCCATCTCAGACACCCATCCCCTCACCTTACACCCCACCCCCACAGCTGCGGCTGTCGGACCAATTGAACTATCCAGTGTAACACTGAACTGTGCCCTGTAATTTAATTCTTATTTTAAATGAGCATTACTGGTTTTATTATTTGTAATCATTGTGTTATTGACTTGCACCCCTGTCTTTGTCTGTTCTGTAACCTATACTTCCCATTTCTACTCTGAGCAATTGTAATGTGCCAAACCCAATTCCGGGAATGAGCCGTGCTTGGCGATTAAAATCGATTTCGAATTCTAGATGTATACCAGAGCAGATCGTTACAGAAGAACTGAAAAAAAAATACTTTATGGCTCTTAATAAAGCAGTACTACCCTCAGTGACTGAAATTGAACTTGCCATCAGCAGAGCTCATAGGTTACCTAAGCCATCTGACATCCCTGACACAGAACCCAGAGATGTCAGTGTTCTCTCCAGGCTCTTTTAGCCGAGTGCTCCACCCGGCTAGTTTTGGTGAGCACCTGGCTATCAGCTCACCTTCTCCTCTGCTGTAAGCAGAGTTGCTTACATGTTGCTTAACCACCTTGGCAGTATGGACGGGCTCAGCTCGTCCATGTACACCAAGGAGGATTGCTCAGCCCCTGGGGGGTCTTTTCACTTACTTTTTTTTTTTCAGAACATGTAGCTAGCACTTTGCTAGCTACATGTGTCAGATCGCCGCCACAATGGGCCGCTAAAGTGCCCCCCCCGAAACGCCTAGCGCAGCCTGCTGGAGTCTCAGTCTATTTTTCCCACAAGAACATTTTACCATCCTATTCTTTGTGTGATTCGGCTAAGAATTTCTGTTTATATACCATTTAGAAGCAAACGGTTTCTCTGCCTACCATGGCATTAGTTTCTGGAAAGTGTCTGCAACACCTCAACCAAATAACTGTGTGTGCTAGGGCTCAAACCAAGAGCAATGCTATGGTAGAAGAAGAAAGCCCTTAAAAAATAGCACCTCCCACAGCAAAATTTTAAAAAAAGTTTAACAAAAATCTTTATTCAACATTAAGTATAATAATAATCACAATATTAAAGAATCAATAAAAAATAAAACCATTTAAGAAACAAGCAAATATTTCAACATGATCCCTACTGCATATGAAACAATCACTCTAAATGCAATATATTGTATAATGACATAATGCTGCTGTCAGATAGAATACCCCACAGTAGAGTCCAAATACTTGGTTCCACCACCTCTAGTTCTGATGTTACTAGTTTTAGGCTTTAACGGTTTAATCATAGTTAATGTAGCCATAAATCTAGCAATGCATAGGCAGAACCAACCCTCCCCCCCCCCCCATATGAATAGCCAGATGTGACCCCAATACTAGGCAGCCCCATTCCCCACAGTCAGGTGTGCCCAACAATATTAGGCATCCCCCTTCCCACATTGTGATCAGAGTGTTTAGAAGTGACCTGTTACGCATAGAAAAGCAGGTCCAACAAACTTGTCACAATAACAGATTTGTTACAGCAGACTGATATAGAACAGCAATGGTGCCTTCCTTGCTATTTAAAACAATAGGTATCAAAATGATTTTCAATGTGATACCTCTGTGGCTCTTTGAAAAGCAGAACACGAGTGCAGGATTGCTGCACTTACCGGTATTATGCCAATAATTTTTAATGTACGGCCGCTGCACCACCTCTGTGTACTTGCCCCTCCTTGCTGGAACGGTACATGAAAATAATAGTTTCCTCCCCGAATCTCTGCCCCCCACCCCCGTGATTTGCAGAGCTTTCCGCAGTGGAGCGTTCACTTACCATTCCACTGTCCTAATCTTGCTGCAGCTCAGTATCGCCAAACTCTCTCCTCAGCCCTAGAGAAAGCTGCTCCACCAATATTTCGCTGCAACCGACCCCCTAACCCCCAGCCCTCGCGCACTACCCATACTCGCAACCTCCAGAGGAAAACGCACCACTGAAAGGAAATGGAGGAAAGAAAACTAGACTTAACCAGGATTTCCTATAGTACAAGACTAACCTGCTGCAGTTCCACACTGCCCTTACTCATGCGAAGCAGGAATACTTTACCAAGCTCATCGGAGCACAAGCTTCCAACCCCCAGTGTCTGTTTTGCCACTTTCAACTCTCTGCTTAAACCCAACCCACCCACCCTCCGTTTCCTCCCTCTCTGCCACAGATTTATCCACCCACTTCACCAACAAAATTGTCTCCATCCCTCAGGAAATAGCTAATCTCCAATCTTCACCTCCCATCCCCTCCCAACCAGCTCCTCCTCCACCCTATCCTCCCCTCACATCCTTCACTCCCACTACCACCGAGGAAGTCAACCACCTACTGCAGACTTCCCATACCACTACCCCCCCCCCTTGACCCCATCCCTTCTGATTTACTCCAGCCTAACTTCACGGAATTGGCCCCAGTCCTCACTACCCTGTTCAACCTCTCATTATCCACAGGCACCTTCCTCTCAGACTTCAAGCAGGCTACTGTACTACTCCTGCTCAAGAAACCCTCCCTCGACCCCTCGCTACCCTCCAACTACCGTCCTATCTCCCTCCTCCCTTTTGCCTCAAAACTCCTTGAGCGTCTGGTTCACAAACGCCTGACCCAGTACCTCAATGCCAACTCACTGCTAGACCTACTGCAATCTGGATTTCGGCCTGCCCACTCAACCGAAACTGCTCTCACCAAAGTGGTCAATGACCTTGCCTTAGCTAAAGCTGAAGGTAATTACTCCATTCTCCTCCTCCTTGACCTTTCAGCAGCTTTTGACACAGTACATCATCCCCTATTCCTCCAGTCCATGGGCATTCACGATTTCGCCCTGACCTGGCTTTCATCCTACCTCTCCAACCGCTCCTTCATGACTGCCTTCAATGAGTCCTCGTCCACCCCCAACCACCTATCTGTGGGAGTCCCCCCAAGGCTCGGTCCTTGGTCCCCTACTGTTCACCCTATACACATCCTCCATTGGCAAGGTCATCTCCTCCATGGGTTTTAACTATCATCTGTATGCAGATGACACCCAGAACTACCTTCACACCCCTGACATATCCACCACTACCATGGACAAGGTCTTCTCCTTTCTATCAGCCATCTCCTCCTGGATGTCCGCTAGGTTCCTGAAACTAAATCTAGACAAAACGGAATTTATGATCTTCCCACCCCGGCCATCCATGAACCTCCCAGATGTGCATGTCACTGTTAACCACACTACCTTTTGCCCTACCTCTCAAGCCCGCTGTCTGGGTGTCACCCTGGACTTCGTAACATCTGTAATATTCGCCCTTTCCTGACCTCTGCCACCAAACTCCTCATCCATGCCCTCATAATTTCCCGCCTTGACTACTGCAATGCCCTTTTGTCCGGTCTCCCTATGACCCGAAAGAGCCCCACTGCAGTCCATCATGAATGCGGCAGCCAGAATTATCCACTGCACCAATCGCTCCACCACGGCGGATCCCCTCCTTGAATCCCTCCACTGGCTTCCTATCCAGTCCAGAATCAGATTCAAGGTACTGTGTCTGACCTACAAATCTGTCCACAAAACCTGTCCAACCTACATTTCCGATCTTACTCAGAGGTACACAGCTAGCCACTCACTCCGCTCTTCCAATGAACGTCACCTAACCACACCCCGCATCACCCAGTCCCATGCACGCCTCCAGGACTTCTCAAGAGCTGCTCCAACACTATGGAACTCCCTACTTCCAACCAATTAGGGCAGCCCCCTCCAACATCTTCAAGAAGGCCCTCAAAACTCACCTTTTCACTCGGGCCTACTACCCCTTACAAGTGCTCTAAATCGACAGCTGAACTCTGGTCCCCTACCTTTCGTGTCCCTACCTCTCCCTCTAGATTGTAAGCCTTTGGGCAGGGTCCTCCTCCTTTTGTGTCCTACCTGATCATGCACCTCCATTACTGTGAACCCATGCTATGCATCTGAGTGAACCTAGCTTGCCTAATCTCCATGCTCCCCTGCAGTGACTAAGCATTACCTTGTACTCATACTGTGCTGCATGATCTGGTCTTTCTTGTAGTCAGGTATTGTCATTTTTCTGTATGTCACCGCTAAATATTGTCAGTAACCTAAACTGTTAATGTCTAGCGCTGCGTAATATGTTGGCGCTTTATAAATACAATAAATAAAAATAATAATAAATTCCAGTCCAGGCTGAGGTGAGCCCCCCTAATGGTGTCAGCGGGTATAGGAGTGCTGAGTACCAGCGTCACATGTCCGGGGCCCTATAATGCTGTCTGCGGGTAGAGGAGAGCTGAGTATCTGCATCACATATCCGGGGATTACCTTCTTCCCTGTGTCTCAAGACGCCACTAAATGGCGTCATATGAGACACAGTGAGATAGTCAGTGAAGAAGGTAATCCCTGGACATGTGATGCTGACACTAAGCTATCCTCTACCCACAGACAGCATTACGGGGCCCCGGACACGTGACGCTGGTACTCGCACTCCTCTACACCATTACGGGGGCTCAGGACTGGACAAGTAAATGCGGAAAGCTCCACTGCGGAAAGCTCTGCAAATCACAGAGGGGAGATTCAGGGAGAAATCCGCTCCAGACGGAGAGAAGGCAGACACTGCAGGGGGGAAAACACACTTTTTCACATGTACTGCTCCCAGCAGAGGAGGCAGATACCAGAGTGAGGGGAGACACTTTA
Organism: Hyperolius riggenbachi; assembly: GCF_040937935.1. Classification (NCBI taxonomy): domain Eukaryota; kingdom Metazoa; phylum Chordata; class Amphibia; order Anura; family Hyperoliidae; genus Hyperolius; species Hyperolius riggenbachi. Next base: position 23,577 of record NW_027152622.1, read on the forward strand.
GCATCCTGACTCGCGTATAAGCCGAGACCCCCACTTTTGGGTCACTTTTCTGGGCCCAAAAACTCAGCTTATATGCGAATATATACGGTACCATTACCTTCCTTGGGGTGTTGGGAAAAGGGATGCAGCATATATAGTTGTCCCTTGGAAACATGTCCTTTTGCCCCAAATGTGAGGTGATGGGAGTGAAGTGAATTATAGATGGCTGCTGAAACATGGACACTACCTTTGGATCTTTGTAGAACTACCTTGACTAAACAGACTCTTACCTGGACAACCAGGCATAACCCCCTTTGGCACCAACCGCAGGTTTATAGTCACTTCCTGTTCAACTGGCAGCGATGTATATTATGCCGATGCGCAGGACAGGACCCGCTTAGTGTCCATTTTGCGGTGCGGGACGCGCTCCAATGAGTTTATGGTGACGCTTCCGCTTAATACAGGAAGTGGCGCGTATTATACCAAGAACGTGGACAATGAGACTTATCCGGTGCCGGTATCCCGGCTTACGCGCTGCGGTAGCGGAATTAAGCCTGTCTAATGTCTTTTGGCACCCCGGGGCATTTTGTCAGTGCGGCGTGCGGTTCATTTGTGGTTTCCTGCTGGACCATGGTGTACTGTGCGGAGTCTGGATGTCACATTCTCAGCTGGGGGATGGTCATTTGCACGGCTGTATACAATTAACATACAATTAGCAGGTAATGGTTTGATGATTGGCCTTGATGATAAAAGCATGTATAAAAGGGGATGTTGTACAATTGCTCAGATGTCCTGATGAAGCGCCAAAGACATATGGCGTGAAACAGCTGTAGACCCCCATCTCATTTGTACTACTCTCCTCCTTATGCACGATACTGTAGCCTATAACTTTTTATACTTGTGGAAATAAAACAATAACTCTTTGCATTGGACGTGCATGTCCACTTTTTTTTTTTTTTTTTACTGAGTGTATGGACTGCTATTGGGCTACAGCACTCCAAAGTGTTTCATGTCACGGCCCTGTGAACTGACCACCTTCTCAATATATATCCAATTCAGACATGAATCTCAAAAGAGAAGTGTTTGGTTGACACCCCTATTTTCAGGTTATTCTCCTAAAGGTAACGGCGCAAAGGATTTACATCTAGCTGCTATTAGCTATTCATGTATAGATTTTTTTTTTTATTTTATTTTTTTTTAGTAATCACCTATTCACTTGTGGGGAAGGTGGGAAAGACACTCAGGACCAATTTCAGAAGAAGATTGGATGAAAGCTTAAAGAGTAACTGTCAGGCTGCAGAAGCTAATTTAAACCTCTATTCTCCTGTGTTAAACAGTTTAGACGGAAGCCAAAAAGGCAATAGTGAAGATAAAAATCTCATTTGATGTGTGCTTATCAGCAAAGCTGTTAGACCCAAGCTCTTAAGAGGACGCAAGCCGCATAC
>NW_027152622.1:30000-35000 GCF_040937935.1 Hyperolius riggenbachi
GGATATGCAGGCTGCCGTATTTATTTCATTTTTAACAATACCAATTGCCTGGCAGTGCTACTGGTCTATTTGGCGGCTGTAGTGTCTGAATAACACCAGAAACAAGCATGCAGCTAATCTGGTCAGACCTGACAATGTCAAATACACATGATCTGCTGCATGCTTGTTCAGGATCTATGGCTAAAAGTATTAGAGGCAGAGGATCAGCAGGATTGCCAGGCAACTGGTATGTTTAAAAGGGAATAAACATGGCAGCATCCACATACCTCTCGCTGCAGCTGTCCTTTAACACCGCACAATTTATTTTTGTACCAGAGGTTCGCCTCCGGTACACTTAAAGGGAACCTTAACAGAGGAATATGGATGTTTAAACAATACCAGTTGCCTGGCATCCTGCTGATCTCTGTGGCTGAATCACACACCTGAAACAAGCATGCAGCTAATCCAGTCTGACTTCAGTCAGAGCACCTGCTCTGCATGCTTGTTGAGGGGCTGTGGCTAAAAGTATTAGAGACACGGGATCAGCAGGAGAGCCAGGCAACTGGTATTATTTTAAAAGAAAAAATCCATATCCTCAGTTTAGTTTTCCTTTAAGTATAACATGTATCAATGTTCTGTTAATTTGTCATCTACTATAAGTACAGGCAGCACGGTGGCGTAGTGGTTAGCGCTCTCGCCTTCCATCGCTGGGTCCCCGGTTTGAATCCCAGCCAAATCAACATCTGCAAGGAGTTTATATGTTCTCCCAGTGTCTGTGTGTGTTTCCTCCAGGCACTCCGGTTTCCTCCCAAACCCCCAAGACACGGATAAGGTAATTGGCGTACCCCCCGAAATTGGCCTTAGACTACAATACATACACTACACAATATATACATATGACTATAGTAGGGACTAGATTGTGAGCTCCTTTGAGGGATAGTTAGTGACAAGACTATATATACTCTGTACAGCGCTGCGGAAGATGTCGGCGCTACATAAATACTAAATAATAATAATAATAATAATCTTTCTTTTGATATATACTGTATTTTTTATGACCATAAAACACACCGAAGTATAGAAGACAAAAACCAGGGGAAAGAAATATTGGGCATCACCGCCTTGCAGCACTGGGTCCCTGGTTTGAATCCCAGCCAGGTCAACATCTGCGAGGAGTTTGTATGTTCTCCCTGTGTCTGCGTACTCTACATAGACATAGGACTCTGGTAAGGATTAGATTGTGAGCTCCTCTGAGGGGCAGTTAATGACTAGACTATATACTATGTACATCGCTGCGGAAGAGGTCGGTGCTATATAAATACTAAATAATAATAATAATAATATATAGTAAACCTGGTGCATCCATGGCGAAGGGGCTTCTTGTGGATTACATAGTTACATAGCTATTTTGGTTGAAAAAAGACATACGTCCATCGAGTTCAACCAGTATGAAGTACACCACCAGCCTGCTCCCTCACATATCCCTGTTGATCCAGATCCCTGTTGATCCAGAGGAAGGCGAAAAAACCCTTACAAGGCATGGTCCAATTAGCCCCTAAAGGGAAAAATTCCTTCCCGACTCCAGATGGCAATCAGATAAAATCCCTGGATCAACATCATTAGGCATTACCTAGTAATTGTAGGCATCGATGTCTTTCAATGCAAGGAAAGCATCTAAGCCCCCTTTAAATGCAGGTATAGAGTTTGCCATAATTACTTCCTGTGGCAATGCATTCCCCATCTTAATCACTCTTATTGTAAAGAACCCTTTTCTAAATAAATGGCTAAAACGTTTTTCCTCCATGCGCAGATCATGTCCTCTGGTCCTTTGAGAAGGCCTAGGGACAAAAAGCTCATCCGCCGAACTATTATATTGCCCTCTGATGTATTTATACATGTTAATTAGATCCACTCTAAGGCGTCTTTTCTCTAGACTAAATAAACCCAGTTTATCTAACCTTTCTTGATAAATGAGACCTTCCATCCCACGTATCAATTTTGTTGCTCGTCTCTGCACCTGCTCTAAAATTGCATTATCTTTTTTGCAATGTGGTGCCCAGAACTGAATTCCATATTCCAGATGTGGCCTTACTACAGAGTAAAACAGGGGCAATATTATGCTAGTATCTCAAGTTTTTATTTCCATTTTAATGCATCCCAAAATTTTGTTAGCTTTAGCTGCAGCTGCTTGGCATTGAGTACGATTATTTAACTTGTTGTCGATGAGTACTCCTAAGTCCTTCTCCAAGTTTGATGTCCCCAACTGTATCCCATTTATTTTGTATGGTGCTAGACCATTAATATGTCCAAAATGCATGACTTTACATTTGTCAACATTGAATTTCATCTGCCATGTATGTGCCCATATAGCCATCCTATCCAGATCCTGTTGCAATATGACACTATCTTCCTGAGAGTTGATGATTCTGCACAATTTTGTATCATCTGCAAAAATAGCAACATTGCTCACTACGGCATCTACTAGGTCATTAATAAATAAATTGAAGAGCACTGGACCCAGAACAGACCCCTGTGGGACCCCACTGCTAACAGTCTCCAATTTTGAGTACGATCCATTGACCACAACTCTGTTTTCTGTCCATTAGCCAGTTCCCTATCCATGCACACACTCTTCCCCAGTCCTTGCATCCTCAACTTTTGCACCAGACTTTTGTAGGGAACAGTGTCAAAGGCCTTTGCAAAGTCCAAGTATATCACATCTACAGCATTCCCAATATCCATATTAGCATACACTACCTCATAAAAGCTGAGCATGTTAGTCAAACAGGACCTGTCTTTAGTAAACCCATGTTGATGCTGAGAAATAAGATATTTTCTAGTATGAAGTCATGTATAGTATCTCTTAGTAACCCCTCAAATCGTTTGCATACAACTGATGTTAAGCTTACAGGTCTATAATTTCCTAGAGCTGATTTTTTGCCCTTCTTAAATAATGGGAAAACGTGGGCTGTACGCCAATCCACTGGGACTCTGCCAGTTGCAAGAGAGTCACAAAAGATAAGATAAAGGGGTTTATCTATAACTGAACTTAATTCCCTTAGGACCCGAGGATGCATGCCATCCGGGCCAGGTGCCTTGTCTATTTTTAATTTATTTAGTCTTGCCTTCACTTCTTCCTGCGTTAAGTATTTAATATTACAGTTAGAAGATTGAGACTCTTCCGCCTCTGTAATTTGCAACGGTGCTGTTTCTTTTGTGAAGACAGAAGCAAAGAAAGCATTTAAAAACTCTGCCTTACCTTGGTCATCCACCATTGAGTTCCCACCCTCATCCTTTAGGAGTCCTATACAGTCAACCTTTCTTTTTTTAGAGTTAATGTACTTGTAAAACTTTTTGGGGTTAGATTTGATATCCCTAGCGATTTATTTTTCAGCTTCAATCTTTGCCTGCCTAATTTCTTTTTTAACTATTTTTATTGCACTCCTCATAATTGCTTAGTGCAGCCTCGGTCCCCTCCTGTTTTAAGACCTTATAGGCATTCTTTTTCCTCTTCATTTTATCTTTAACCTTTCTATTCATCCATAGAGGCCTTTTTTATTCCTAGATATTTTGTTTCCATATGGGATATACATACTACAATATTGATTGAGTATAAGTTTAAAAGCTTGCCATTTCCCTTCAGTGGCTTCCCCTTGTAGTACATTATCCCAGTTCACCAAACTTAGTGCCTGCCTAATTTGATTGAACTTTGCTTTTCTAAAATTCATAGTTTTAGTGGTCCCGCTGCCCCGTGGCCTATCAGTCACCAGATCAAACGTTATGTTGTGATCACTATTTCCCAAATGTTCTTGAACCTGCACATTTGATACATTATCTGGTCTATTAGAAATGATCAGATCCAGTAACGCATTCCCCTTAGTTGGTTCAGTTACCATTTGAGTCAAGTAATTGTCCTGTAGTGCTGCCAGAAATCTGCTGCTTTTACCAGAATGGGTAGCCTCAATACTCCAGTCAATGTCTGGAAAGTTGAAGTCGCCCATAATTATGACCTAATTTTTACTTGCAGCTTTTTCAATCTGCTGTAGTAATCGCAGTTCTGCAGCTTCATTAATAAGAGGTGGCCTGTAGCATACCCCAATAAGCAATTGGCAAAATTTATTTCCACCATTAATATTTACCCAAACGGACTCCACATCTTCGCAATCTTCCTCCATCTCATCGTTGAGGTCAGTAGTAAGAGAATTCTTAAAGAGACAAACCCCATCCACCTTTTTTCCCTGTTCTATCCTTCCTAAACACATTGTATCCTTTTAAATTAGCTATCCAGTCATGGCTTTCACCCATCCATGTCTCGGTTATTCCCACAATGTCATAACCTTATGCCACCTTTGTACCCATTGTGTTTCCCTGTGTCCTGCTCTATGCCCCTTTGTGTCCATCTTATGTCCTGCCCCTTTGTGCCCCCCCCCCCCATGTCCTCCTCTGCATGGGCACAGTACAGGGAGTCCCCAACATTGTGGCGGGTTGGAGGCTCCTATTGGGAGGCGGTCACAAGTCAGGAACTCCCTGCATTTGCACTATAAGACACAGTGTCTTTTTTCCCTGACTTTTGGGGGAGAAATAAATTGAGTCTTATGGTCCAAAAAATACAGTAATTTGCAGGAATCCACTAACAGGCATTATTTACTTACAAATAAAAATAGCAATGATCAAATTAAACACAGTCTATAATTTCCTGCATACCTGAGCTGGTTGAGGGTCTTCTCTCTCCTAATAATGGCTTCTTTTGTTGGACTGGAAATCTAGCAGACTGGGATGTTGGTGAGTGATGAGGGCTGGACCAGGTATTCCTTAATGATGGATCTCCAGAAGCAGCCTCTGATCTTTCTGCAGCAGAAACAGTTCTGACCTCATCTGAAATTATGAAATAGCATAATTACTGCATGCTTTATCGTCATATACTGTAACATTATATAAGAATTTTAGTGTGTGTACATGTTGGTGTGAGAGTGTGTGGGGATGTGCATGTGTGGATGTGCATGTAAATTGGGTCTGTGTGT
>NW_027152623.1:0-48236 GCF_040937935.1 Hyperolius riggenbachi
AGTTACAGCTTCAGTGAAATCCGTTTGCAAATCGGAGTGATAGATTAGAATCTAGAGCCAACGGTAAGTTTTCTATGTTAAACCATTACACCATTGAAAAACTGGTTACGTTTGCAATCGAAAGAAAAATGACTATAGTTGAAGAAGTAATGGCCCCTAAACTATGTTCTGGGATGAAAGTTACAGCTTCAGTGAAATCCGTTTGCAAATCGGAGTGATAGATTAGAATCTAGAGCCAACGGTAAGTTTTCTATGTTAAACCATTACACCATTGAAAAACTGGTTACGTTTGCAATCGAAAGAAAAATGACTATAGTTGAAGAAGTAATGGCCCCTAAACTATGTTCTGGGATGAAAGTTACAGCTTCAGTGAAATCCGTTTGCAAATCGGAGTGATAGATTAGAATCTAGAGCCAACGGTAAGTTTTCTATGTTAAACCATTACACCATTGAAAAACTGGTTACGTTTGCAATCGAAAGAAAAATGACTATAGTTGAAGAAGTAATGGCCCCTAAACTATGTTCTGGGATGAAAGTTACAGCTTCAGTGAAATCCGTTTGCAAATCGGAGTGATAGATTAGAATCTAGAGCCAACGGTAAGTTTTCTATGTTAAACCATTACACCATTGAAAAACTGGTTACGTTTGCAATCGAAAGAAAAATGACTATAGTTGAAGAAGTAATGGCCCCTAAACTATGTTCTGGGATGAAAGTTACAGCTTCAGTGAAATCCGTTTGCAAATCGGAGTGATAGATTAGAATCTAGAGCCAACGGTAAGTTTTCTATGTTAAACCATTACACCATTGAAAAACTGGTTACGTTTGCAATCGAAAGAAAAATGACTATAGTTGAAGAAGTAATGGCCCCTAAACTATGTTCTGGGATGAAAGTTACAGCTTCAGTGAAATCCGTTTGCAAATCGGAGTGATAGATTAGAATCTAGAGCCAACGGTAAGTTTTCTATGTTAAACCATTACACCATTGAAAAACTGGTTACGTTTGCAATCGAAAGAAAAATGACTATAGTTGAAGAAGTAATGGCCCCTAAACTATGTTCTGGGATGAAAGTTACAGCTTCAGTGAAATCCGTTTGCAAATCGGAGTGATAGATTAGAATCTAGAGCCAACGGTAAGTTTTCTATGTTAAACCATTACACCATTGAAAAACTGGTTACGTTTGCAATCGAAAGAAAAATGACTATAGTTGAAGAAGTAATGGCCCCTAAACTATGTTCTGGGATGAAAGTTACAGCTTCAGTGAAATCCGTTTGCAAATCGGAGTGATAGATTAGAATCTAGAGCCAACGGTAAGTTTTCTATGTTAAACCATTACACCATTGAAAAACTGGTTACGTTTGCAATCGAAAGAAAAATGACTATAGTTGAAGAAGTAATGGCCCCTAAACTATGTTCTGGGATGAAAGTTACAGCTTCAGTGAAATCCGTTTGCAAATCGGAGTGATAGATTAGAATCTAGAGCCAACGGTAAGTTTTCTATGTTAAACCATTACACCATTGAAAAACTGGTTACGTTTGCAATCGAAAGAAAAATGACTATAGTTGAAGAAGTAATGGCCCCTAAACTATGTTCTGGGATGAAAGTTACAGCTTCAGTGAAATCCGTTTGCAAATCGGAGTGATAGATTAGAATCTAGAGCCAACGGTAAGTTTTCTATGTTAAACCATTACACCATTGAAAAACTGGTTACGTTTGCAATCGAAAGAAAAATGACTATAGTTGAAGAAGTAATGGCCCCTAAACTATGTTCTGGGATGAAAGTTACAGCTTCAGTGAAATCCGTTTGCAAATCGGAGTGATAGATTAGAATCTAGAGCCAACGGTAAGTTTTCTATGTTAAACCATTACACCATTGAAAAACTGGTTACGTTTGCAATCGAAAGAAAAATGACTATAGTTGAAGAAGTAATGGCCCCTAAACTATGTTCTGGGATGAAAGTTACAGCTTCAGTGAAATCCGTTTGCAAATCGGAGTGATAGATTAGAATCTAGAGCCAACGGTAAGTTTTCTATGTTAAACCATTACACCATTGAAAAACTGGTTACGTTTGCAATCGAAAGAAAAATGACTATAGTTGAAGAAGTAATGGCCCCTAAACTATGTTCTGGGATGAAAGTTACAGCTTCAGTGAAATCCGTTTGCAAATCGGAGTGATAGATTAGAATCTAGAGCCAACGGTAAGTTTTCTATGTTAAACCATTACACCATTGAAAAACTGGTTACGTTTGCAATCGAAAGAAAAATGACTATAGTTGAAGAAGTAATGGCCCCTAAACTATGTTCTGGGATGAAAGTTACAGCTTCAGTGAAATCCGTTTGCAAATCGGAGTGATAGATTAGAATCTAGAGCCAACGGTAAGTTTTCTATGTTAAACCATTACACCATTGAAAAACTGGTTACGTTTGCAATCTCGAAAGAAAAATGACTATAGTTGAAGAAGTAATGGCCCCTAAACTATGTTCTGGGATGAAAGTTACAGCTTCAGTGAAATCCGTTTGCAAATCGGAGTGATAGATTAGAATCTAGAGCCAACGGTAAGTTTTCTATGTTAAACCATTACACCATTGAAAAACTGGTTACGTTTGCAATCGAAAGAAAAATGACTATAGTTGAAGAAGTAATGGCCCCTAAACTATGTTCTGGGATGAAAGTTACAGCTTCAGTGAAATCCGTTTGCAAATCGGAGTGATAGATTAGAATCTAGAGCCAACGGTAAGTTTTCTATGTTAAACCATTACACCATTGAAAAACTGGTTACGTTTGCAATCGAAAGAAAAATGACTATAGTTGAAGAAGTAATGGCCCCTAAACTATGTTCTGGGATGAAAGTTACAGCTTCAGTGAAATCCGTTTGCAAATCGGAGTGATAGATTAGAATCTAGAGCCAACGGTAAGTTTTCTATGTTAAACCATTACACCATTGAAAAACTGGTTACGTTTGCAATCGAAAGAAAAATGACTATAGTTGAAGAAGTAATGGCCCCTAAACTATGTTCTGGGATGAAAGTTACAGCTTCAGTGAAATCCGTTTGCAAATCGGAGTGATAGATTAGAATCTAGAGCCAACGGTAAGTTTTCTATGTTAAACCATTACACCATTGAAAAACTGGTTACGTTTGCAATCGAAAGAAAAATGACTATAGTTGAAGAAGTAATGGCCCCTAAACTATGTTCTGGGATGAAAGTTACAGCTTCAGTGAAATCCGTTTGCAAATCGGAGTGATAGATTAGAATCTAGAGCCAACGGTAAGTTTTCTATGTTAAACCATTACACCATTGAAAAACTGGTTACGTTTGCAATCGAAAGAAAAATGACTATAGTTGAAGAAGTAATGGCCCCTAAACTATGTTCTGGGATGAAAGTTACAGCTTCAGTGAAATCCGTTTGCAAATCGGAGTGATAGATTAGAATCTAGAGCCAACGGTAAGTTTTCTATGTTAAACCATTACACCATTGAAAAACTGGTTACGTTTGCAATCGAAAGAAAAATGACTATAGTTGAAGAAGTAATGGCCCCTAAACTATGTTCTGGGATGAAAGTTACAGCTTCAGTGAAATCCGTTTGCAAATCGGAGTGATAGATTAGAATCTAGAGCCAACGGTAAGTTTTCTATGTTAAACCATTACACCATTGAAAAACTGGTTACGTTTGCAATCGAAAGAAAAATGACTATAGTTGAAGAAGTAATGGCCCCTAAACTATGTTCTGGGATGAAAGTTACAGCTTCAGTGAAATCCGTTTGCAAATCGGAGTGATAGATTAGAATCTAGAGCCAACGGTAAGTTTTCTATGTTAAACCATTACACCATTGAAAAACTGGTTACGTTTGCAATCGAAAGAAAAATGACTATAGTTGAAGAAGTAATGGCCCCTAAACTATGTTCTGGGATGAAAGTTACAGCTTCAGTGAAATCCGTTTGCAAATCGGAGTGATAGATTAGAATCTAGAGCCAACGGTAAGTTTTCTATGTTAAACCATTACACCATTGAAAAACTGGTTACGTTTGCAATCGAAAGAAAAATGACTATAGTTGAAGAAGTAATGGCCCCTAAACTATGTTCTGGGATGAAAGTTACAGCTTCAGTGAAATCCGTTTGCAAATCGGAGTGATAGATTAGAATCTAGAGCCAACGGTAAGTTTTCTATGTTAAACCATTACACCATTGAAAAACTGGTTACGTTTGCAATCGAAAGAAAAATGACTATAGTTGAAGAAGTAATGGCCCCTAAACTATGTTCTGGGATGAAAGTTACAGCTTCAGTGAAATCCGTTTGCAAATCGGAGTGATAGATTAGAATCTAGAGCCAACGGTAAGTTTTCTATGTTAAACCATTACACCATTGAAAAACTGGTTACGTTTGCAATCGAAAGAAAAATGACTATAGTTGAAGAAGTAATGGCCCCTAAACTATGTTCTGGGATGAAAGTTACAGCTTCAGTGAAATCCGTTTGCAAATCGGAGTGATAGATTAGAATCTAGAGCCAACGGTAAGTTTTCTATGTTAAACCATTACACCATTGAAAAACTGGTTACGTTTGCAATCGAAAGAAAAATGACTATAGTTGAAGAAGTAATGGCCCCTAAACTATGTTCTGGGATGAAAGTTACAGCTTCAGTGAAATCCGTTTGCAAATCGGAGTGATAGATTAGAATCTAGAGCCAACGGTAAGTTTTCTATGTTAAACCATTACACCATTGAAAAACTGGTTACGTTTGCAATCGAAAGAAAAATGACTATAGTTGAAGAAGTAATGGCCCCTAAACTATGTTCTGGGATGAAAGTTACAGCTTCAGTGAAATCCGTTTGCAAATCGGAGTGATAGATTAGAATCTAGAGCCAACGGTAAGTTTTCTATGTTAAACCATTACACCATTGAAAAACTGGTTACGTTTGCAATCGAAAGAAAAATGACTATAGTTGAAGAAGTAATGGCCCCTAAACTATGTTCTGGGATGAAAGTTACAGCTTCAGTGAAATCCGTTTGCAAATCGGAGTGATAGATTAGAATCTAGAGCCAACGGTAAGTTTTCTATGTTAAACCATTACACCATTGAAAAACTGGTTACGTTTGCAATCGAAAGAAAAATGACTATAGTTGAAGAAGTAATGGCCCCTAAACTATGTTCTGGGATGAAAGTTACAGCTTCAGTGAAATCCGTTTGCAAATCGGAGTGATAGATTAGAATCTAGAGCCAACGGTAAGTTTTCTATGTTAAACCATTACACCATTGAAAAACTGGTTACGTTTGCAATCGAAAGAAAAATGACTATAGTTGAAGAAGTAATGGCCCCTAAACTATGTTCTGGGATGAAAGTTACAGCTTCAGTGAAATCCGTTTGCAAATCGGAGTGATAGATTAGAATCTAGAGCCAACGGTAAGTTTTCTATGTTAAACCATTACACCATTGAAAAACTGGTTACGTTTGCAATCGAAAGAAAAATGACTATAGTTGAAGAAGTAATGGCCCCTAAACTATGTTCTGGGATGAAAGTTACAGCTTCAGTGAAATCCGTTTGCAAATCGGAGTGATAGATTAGAATCTAGAGCCAACGGTAAGTTTTCTATGTTAAACCATTACACCATTGAAAAACTGGTTACGTTTGCAATCGAAAGAAAAATGACTATAGTTGAAGAAGTAATGGCCCCTAAACTATGTTCTGGGATGAAAGTTACAGCTTCAGTGAAATCCGTTTGCAAATCGGAGTGATAGATTAGAATCTAGAGCCAACGGTAAGTTTTCTATGTTAAACCATTACACCATTGAAAAACTGGTTACGTTTGCAATCGAAAGAAAAATGACTATAGTTGAAGAAGTAATGGCCCCTAAACTATGTTCTGGGATGAAAGTTACAGCTTCAGTGAAATCCGTTTGCAAATCGGAGTGATAGATTAGAATCTAGAGCCAACGGTAAGTTTTCTATGTTAAACCATTACACCATTGAAAAACTGGTTACGTTTGCAATCGAAAGAAAAATGACTATAGTTGAAGAAGTAATGGCCCCTAAACTATGTTCTGGGATGAAAGTTACAGCTTCAGTGAAATCCGTTTGCAAATCGGAGTGATAGATTAGAATCTAGAGCCAACGGTAAGTTTTCTATGTTAAACCATTACACCATTGAAAAACTGGTTACGTTTGCAATCGAAAGAAAAATGACTATAGTTGAAGAAGTAATGGCCCCTAAACTATGTTCTGGGATGAAAGTTACAGCTTCAGTGAAATCCGTTTGCAAATCGGAGTGATAGATTAGAATCTAGAGCCAACGGTAAGTTTTCTATGTTAAACCATTACACCATTGAAAAACTGGTTACGTTTGCAATCGAAAGAAAAATGACTATAGTTGAAGAAGTAATGGCCCCTAAACTATGTTCTGGGATGAAAGTTACAGCTTCAGTGAAATCCGTTTGCAAATCGGAGTGATAGATTAGAATCTAGAGCCAACGGTAAGTTTTCTATGTTAAACCATTACACCATTGAAAAACTGGTTACGTTTGCAATCGAAAGAAAAATGACTATAGTTGAAGAAGTAATGGCCCCTAAACTATGTTCTGGGATGAAAGTTACAGCTTCAGTGAAATCCGTTTGCAAATCGGAGTGATAGATTAGAATCTAGAGCCAACGGTAAGTTTTCTATGTTAAACCATTACACCATTGAAAAACTGGTTACGTTTGCAATCGAAAGAAAAATGACTATAGTTGAAGAAGTAATGGCCCCTAAACTATGTTCTGGGATGAAAGTTACAGCTTCAGTGAAATCCGTTTGCAAATCGGAGTGATAGATTAGAATCTAGAGCCAACGGTAAGTTTTCTATGTTAAACCATTACACCATTGAAAAACTGGTTACGTTTGCAATCGAAAGAAAAATGACTATAGTTGAAGAAGTAATGGCCCCTAAACTATGTTCTGGGATGAAAGTTACAGCTTCAGTGAAATCCGTTTGCAAATCGGAGTGATAGATTAGAATCTAGAGCCAACGGTAAGTTTTCTATGTTAAACCATTACACCATTGAAAAACTGGTTACGTTTGCAATCGAAAGAAAAATGACTATAGTTGAAGAAGTAATGGCCCCTAAACTATGTTCTGGGATGAAAGTTACAGCTTCAGTGAAATCCGTTTGCAAATCGGAGTGATAGATTAGAATCTAGAGCCAACGGTAAGTTTTCTATGTTAAACCATTACACCATTGAAAAACTGGTTACGTTTGCAATCGAAAGAAAAATGACTATAGTTGAAGAAGTAATGGCCCCTAAACTATGTTCTGGGATGAAAGTTACAGCTTCAGTGAAATCCGTTTGCAAATCGGAGTGATAGATTAGAATCTAGAGCCAACGGTAAGTTTTCTATGTTAAACCATTACACCATTGAAAAACTGGTTACGTTTGCAATCGAAAGAAAAATGACTATAGTTGAAGAAGTAATGGCCCCTAAACTATGTTCTGGGATGAAAGTTACAGCTTCAGTGAAATCCGTTTGCAAATCGGAGTGATAGATTAGAATCTAGAGCCAACGGTAAGTTTTCTATGTTAAACCATTACACCATTGAAAAACTGGTTACGTTTGCAATCGAAAGAAAAATGACTATAGTTGAAGAAGTAATGGCCCCTAAACTATGTTCTGGGATGAAAGTTACAGCTTCAGTGAAATCCGTTTGCAAATCGGAGTGATAGATTAGAATCTAGAGCCAACGGTAAGTTTTCTATGTTAAACCATTACACCATTGAAAAACTGGTTACGTTTGCAATCGAAAGAAAAATGACTATAGTTGAAGAAGTAATGGCCCCTAAACTATGTTCTGGGATGAAAGTTACAGCTTCAGTGAAATCCGTTTGCAAATCGGAGTGATAGATTAGAATCTAGAGCCAACGGTAAGTTTTCTATGTTAAACCATTACACCATTGAAAAACTGGTTACGTTTGCAATCGAAAGAAAAATGACTATAGTTGAAGAAGTAATGGCCCCTAAACTATGTTCTGGGATGAAAGTTACAGCTTCAGTGAAATCCGTTTGCAAATCGGAGTGATAGATTAGAATCTAGAGCCAACGGTAAGTTTTCTATGTTAAACCATTACACCATTGAAAAACTGGTTACGTTTGCAATCGAAAGAAAAATGACTATAGTTGAAGAAGTAATGGCCCCTAAACTATGTTCTGGGATGAAAGTTACAGCTTCAGTGAAATCCGTTTGCAAATCGGAGTGATAGATTAGAATCTAGAGCCAACGGTAAGTTTTCTATGTTAAACCATTACACCATTGAAAAACTGGTTACGTTTGCAATCGAAAGAAAAATGACTATAGTTGAAGAAGTAATGGCCCCTAAACTATGTTCTGGGATGAAAGTTACAGCTTCAGTGAAATCCGTTTGCAAATCGGAGTGATAGATTAGAATCTAGAGCCAACGGTAAGTTTTCTATGTTAAACCATTACACCATTGAAAAACTGGTTACGTTTGCAATCGAAAGAAAAATGACTATAGTTGAAGAAGTAATGGCCCCTAAACTATGTTCTGGGATGAAAGTTACAGCTTCAGTGAAATCCGTTTGCAAATCGGAGTGATAGATTAGAATCTAGAGCCAACGGTAAGTTTTCTATGTTAAACCATTACACCATTGAAAAACTGGTTACGTTTGCAATCGAAAGAAAAATGACTATAGTTGAAGAAGTAATGGCCCCTAAACTATGTTCTGGGATGAAAGTTACAGCTTCAGTGAAATCCGTTTGCAAATCGGAGTGATAGATTAGAATCTAGAGCCAACGGTAAGTTTTCTATGTTAAACCATTACACCATTGAAAAACTGGTTACGTTTGCAATCGAAAGAAAAATGACTATAGTTGAAGAAGTAATGGCCCCTAAACTATGTTCTGGGATGAAAGTTACAGCTTCAGTGAAATCCGTTTGCAAATCGGAGTGATAGATTAGAATCTAGAGCCAACGGTAAGTTTTCTATGTTAAACCATTACACCATTGAAAAACTGGTTACGTTTGCAATCGAAAGAAAAATGACTATAGTTGAAGAAGTAATGGCCCCTAAACTATGTTCTGGGATGAAAGTTACAGCTTCAGTGAAATCCGTTTGCAAATCGGAGTGATAGATTAGAATCTAGAGCCAACGGTAAGTTTTCTATGTTAAACCATTACACCATTGAAAAACTGGTTACGTTTGCAATCGAAAGAAAAATGACTATAGTTGAAGAAGTAATGGCCCCTAAACTATGTTCTGGGATGAAAGTTACAGCTTCAGTGAAATCCGTTTGCAAATCGGAGTGATAGATTAGAATCTAGAGCCAACGGTAAGTTTTCTATGTTAAACCATTACACCATTGAAAAACTGGTTACGTTTGCAATCGAAAGAAAAATGACTATAGTTGAAGAAGTAATGGCCCCTAAACTATGTTCTGGGATGAAAGTTACAGCTTCAGTGAAATCCGTTTGCAAATCGGAGTGATAGATTAGAATCTAGAGCCAACGGTAAGTTTTCTATGTTAAACCATTACACCATTGAAAAACTGGTTACGTTTGCAATCGAAAGAAAAATGACTATAGTTGAAGAAGTAATGGCCCCTAAACTATGTTCTGGGATGAAAGTTACAGCTTCAGTGAAATCCGTTTGCAAATCGGAGTGATAGATTAGAATCTAGAGCCAACGGTAAGTTTTCTATGTTAAACCATTACACCATTGAAAAACTGGTTACGTTTGCAATCGAAAGAAAAATGACTATAGTTGAAGAAGTAATGGCCCCTAAACTATGTTCTGGGATGAAAGTTACAGCTTCAGTGAAATCCGTTTGCAAATCGGAGTGATAGATTAGAATCTAGAGCCAACGGTAAGTTTTCTATGTTAAACCATTACACCATTGAAAAACTGGTTACGTTTGCAATCGAAAGAAAAATGACTATAGTTGAAGAAGTAATGGCCCCTAAACTATGTTCTGGGATGAAAGTTACAGCTTCAGTGAAATCCGTTTGCAAATCGGAGTGATAGATTAGAATCTAGAGCCAACGGTAAGTTTTCTATGTTAAACCATTACACCATTGAAAAACTGGTTACGTTTGCAATCGAAAGAAAAATGACTATAGTTGAAGAAGTAATGGCCCCTAAACTATGTTCTGGGATGAAAGTTACAGCTTCAGTGAAATCCGTTTGCAAATCGGAGTGATAGATTAGAATCTAGAGCCAACGGTAAGTTTTCTATGTTAAACCATTACACCATTGAAAAACTGGTTACGTTTGCAATCGAAAGAAAAATGACTATAGTTGAAGAAGTAATGGCCCCTAAACTATGTTCTGGGATGAAAGTTACAGCTTCAGTGAAATCCGTTTGCAAATCGGAGTGATAGATTAGAATCTAGAGCCAACGGTAAGTTTTCTATGTTAAACCATTACACCATTGAAAAACTGGTTACGTTTGCAATCGAAAGAAAAATGACTATAGTTGAAGAAGTAATGGCCCCTAAACTATGTTCTGGGATGAAAGTTACAGCTTCAGTGAAATCCGTTTGCAAATCGGAGTGATAGATTAGAATCTAGAGCCAACGGTAAGTTTTCTATGTTAAACCATTACACCATTGAAAAACTGGTTACGTTTGCAATCGAAAGAAAAATGACTATAGTTGAAGAAGTAATGGCCCCTAAACTATGTTCTGGGATGAAAGTTACAGCTTCAGTGAAATCCGTTTGCAAATCGGAGTGATAGATTAGAATCTAGAGCCAACGGTAAGTTTTCTATGTTAAACCATTACACCATTGAAAAACTGGTTACGTTTGCAATCGAAAGAAAAATGACTATAGTTGAAGAAGTAATGGCCCCTAAACTATGTTCTGGGATGAAAGTTACAGCTTCAGTGAAATCCGTTTGCAAATCGGAGTGATAGATTAGAATCTAGAGCCAACGGTAAGTTTTCTATGTTAAACCATTACACCATTGAAAAACTGGTTACGTTTGCAATCGAAAGAAAAATGACTATAGTTGAAGAAGTAATGGCCCCTAAACTATGTTCTGGGATGAAAGTTACAGCTTCAGTGAAATCCGTTTGCAAATCGGAGTGATAGATTAGAATCTAGAGCCAACGGTAAGTTTTCTATGTTAAACCATTACACCATTGAAAAACTGGTTACGTTTGCAATCGAAAGAAAAATGACTATAGTTGAAGAAGTAATGGCCCCTAAACTATGTTCTGGGATGAAAGTTACAGCTTCAGTGAAATCCGTTTGCAAATCGGAGTGATAGATTAGAATCTAGAGCCAACGGTAAGTTTTCTATGTTAAACCATTACACCATTGAAAAACTGGTTACGTTTGCAATCGAAAGAAAAATGACTATAGTTGAAGAAGTAATGGCCCCTAAACTATGTTCTGGGATGAAAGTTACAGCTTCAGTGAAATCCGTTTGCAAATCGGAGTGATAGATTAGAATCTAGAGCCAACGGTAAGTTTTCTATGTTAAACCATTACACCATTGAAAAACTGGTTACGTTTGCAATCGAAAGAAAAATGACTATAGTTGAAGAAGTAATGGCCCCTAAACTATGTTCTGGGATGAAAGTTACAGCTTCAGTGAAATCCGTTTGCAAATCGGAGTGATAGATTAGAATCTAGAGCCAACGGTAAGTTTTCTATGTTAAACCATTACACCATTGAAAAACTGGTTACGTTTGCAATCGAAAGAAAAATGACTATAGTTGAAGAAGTAATGGCCCCTAAACTATGTTCTGGGATGAAAGTTACAGCTTCAGTGAAATCCGTTTGCAAATCGGAGTGATAGATTAGAATCTAGAGCCAACGGTAAGTTTTCTATGTTAAACCATTACACCATTGAAAAACTGGTTACGTTTGCAATCGAAAGAAAAATGACTATAGTTGAAGAAGTAATGGCCCCTAAACTATGTTCTGGGATGAAAGTTACAGCTTCAGTGAAATCCGTTTGCAAATCGGAGTGATAGATTAGAATCTAGAGCCAACGGTAAGTTTTCTATGTTAAACCATTACACCATTGAAAAACTGGTTACGTTTGCAATCGAAAGAAAAATGACTATAGTTGAAGAAGTAATGGCCCCTAAACTATGTTCTGGGATGAAAGTTACAGCTTCAGTGAAATCCGTTTGCAAATCGGAGTGATAGATTAGAATCTAGAGCCAACGGTAAGTTTTCTATGTTAAACCATTACACCATTGAAAAACTGGTTACGTTTGCAATCGAAAGAAAAATGACTATAGTTGAAGAAGTAATGGCCCCTAAACTATGTTCTGGGATGAAAGTTACAGCTTCAGTGAAATCCGTTTGCAAATCGGAGTGATAGATTAGAATCTAGAGCCAACGGTAAGTTTTCTATGTTAAACCATTACACCATTGAAAAACTGGTTACGTTTGCAATCGAAAGAAAAATGACTATAGTTGAAGAAGTAATGGCCCCTAAACTATGTTCTGGGATGAAAGTTACAGCTTCAGTGAAATCCGTTTGCAAATCGGAGTGATAGATTAGAATCTAGAGCCAACGGTAAGTTTTCTATGTTAAACCATTACACCATTGAAAAACTGGTTACGTTTGCAATCGAAAGAAAAATGACTATAGTTGAAGAAGTAATGGCCCCTAAACTATGTTCTGGGATGAAAGTTACAGCTTCAGTGAAATCCGTTTGCAAATCGGAGTGATAGATTAGAATCTAGAGCCAACGGTAAGTTTTCTATGTTAAACCATTACACCATTGAAAAACTGGTTACGTTTGCAATCGAAAGAAAAATGACTATAGTTGAAGAAGTAATGGCCCCTAAACTATGTTCTGGGATGAAAGTTACAGCTTCAGTGAAATCCGTTTGCAAATCGGAGTGATAGATTAGAATCTAGAGCCAACGGTAAGTTTTCTATGTTAAACCATTACACCATTGAAAAACTGGTTACGTTTGCAATCGAAAGAAAAATGACTATAGTTGAAGAAGTAATGGCCCCTAAACTATGTTCTGGGATGAAAGTTACAGCTTCAGTGAAATCCGTTTGCAAATCGGAGTGATAGATTAGAATCTAGAGCCAACGGTAAGTTTTCTATGTTAAACCATTACACCATTGAAAAACTGGTTACGTTTGCAATCGAAAGAAAAATGACTATAGTTGAAGAAGTAATGGCCCCTAAACTATGTTCTGGGATGAAAGTTACAGCTTCAGTGAAATCCGTTTGCAAATCGGAGTGATAGATTAGAATCTAGAGCCAACGGTAAGTTTTCTATGTTAAACCATTACACCATTGAAAAACTGGTTACGTTTGCAATCGAAAGAAAAATGACTATAGTTGAAGAAGTAATGGCCCCTAAACTATGTTCTGGGATGAAAGTTACAGCTTCAGTGAAATCCGTTTGCAAATCGGAGTGATAGATTAGAATCTAGAGCCAACGGTAAGTTTTCTATGTTAAACCATTACACCATTGAAAAACTGGTTACGTTTGCAATCGAAAGAAAAATGACTATAGTTGAAGAAGTAATGGCCCCTAAACTATGTTCTGGGATGAAAGTTACAGCTTCAGTGAAATCCGTTTGCAAATCGGAGTGATAGATTAGAATCTAGAGCCAACGGTAAGTTTTCTATGTTAAACCATTACACCATTGAAAAACTGGTTACGTTTGCAATCGAAAGAAAAATGACTATAGTTGAAGAAGTAATGGCCCCTAAACTATGTTCTGGGATGAAAGTTACAGCTTCAGTGAAATCCGTTTGCAAATCGGAGTGATAGATTAGAATCTAGAGCCAACGGTAAGTTTTCTATGTTAAACCATTACACCATTGAAAAACTGGTTACGTTTGCAATCGAAAGAAAAATGACTATAGTTGAAGAAGTAATGGCCCCTAAACTATGTTCTGGGATGAAAGTTACAGCTTCAGTGAAATCCGTTTGCAAATCGGAGTGATAGATTAGAATCTAGAGCCAACGGTAAGTTTTCTATGTTAAACCATTACACCATTGAAAAACTGGTTACGTTTGCAATCGAAAGAAAAATGACTATAGTTGAAGAAGTAATGGCCCCTAAACTATGTTCTGGGATGAAAGTTACAGCTTCAGTGAAATCCGTTTGCAAATCGGAGTGATAGATTAGAATCTAGAGCCAACGGTAAGTTTTCTATGTTAAACCATTACACCATTGAAAAACTGGTTACGTTTGCAATCGAAAGAAAAATGACTATAGTTGAAGAAGTAATGGCCCCTAAACTATGTTCTGGGATGAAAGTTACAGCTTCAGTGAAATCCGTTTGCAAATCGGAGTGATAGATTAGAATCTAGAGCCAACGGTAAGTTTTCTATGTTAAACCATTACACCATTGAAAAACTGGTTACGTTTGCAATCGAAAGAAAAATGACTATAGTTGAAGAAGTAATGGCCCCTAAACTATGTTCTGGGATGAAAGTTACAGCTTCAGTGAAATCCGTTTGCAAATCGGAGTGATAGATTAGAATCTAGAGCCAACGGTAAGTTTTCTATGTTAAACCATTACACCATTGAAAAACTGGTTACGTTTGCAATCGAAAGAAAAATGACTATAGTTGAAGAAGTAATGGCCCCTAAACTATGTTCTGGGATGAAAGTTACAGCTTCAGTGAAATCCGTTTGCAAATCGGAGTGATAGATTAGAATCTAGAGCCAACGGTAAGTTTTCTATGTTAAACCATTACACCATTGAAAAACTGGTTACGTTTGCAATCGAAAGAAAAATGACTATAGTTGAAGAAGTAATGGCCCCTAAACTATGTTCTGGGATGAAAGTTACAGCTTCAGTGAAATCCGTTTGCAAATCGGAGTGATAGATTAGAATCTAGAGCCAACGGTAAGTTTTCTATGTTAAACCATTACACCATTGAAAAACTGGTTACGTTTGCAATCGAAAGAAAAATGACTATAGTTGAAGAAGTAATGGCCCCTAAACTATGTTCTGGGATGAAAGTTACAGCTTCAGTGAAATCCGTTTGCAAATCGGAGTGATAGATTAGAATCTAGAGCCAACGGTAAGTTTTCTATGTTAAACCAATCACAATATTTTTTATTGGAAAATTTTTCAAATTAAACATACAGTGGTCAAATGAATGACACATTGAGTAAACAACAGATATTACATAGTATATAAAACATTATATGAGTCATAGCATCTCATTATTACATACATCCCATGGTATATTGCCGTGGTTTTTATTCATTACAACAGTTATAGCATTATTACATCATATCATATAGACAGATAAACTGTTGTTATGATAGGGTTTTTTTGTTAAGATGGTTGTTGGATTTTTATCTTGGTTGTATGTACTGGGCATTGAAGGGTGTTAATCAATGATTTTAAATATTTCACCTTTGTCTATTGTACTTAAAAAGAGATATTTGGTGGAGCTGTACCTTAGGGAAATGGGGGTCCTACCCGCCTACAGAGATCCCCAAGGACGCGTCCACATATTGTATTATTGCTTTATGGATTCTTAGGTCTGGTGAAATATAATGCGGTATAGGGAATGGTGGTTCCAACAGCTTCATGTTGTGTCATTATGTCATTCCTCATGAGGTATGACTATTTCCCATCTAATATAACTCATTGTTAGGTTTGACAGTTTGCAGTTAGTAACTAACTAAAACAAAAACAGACTAAGACTAAGACTAAACTAAACTAAAACTAAGCTAAGCTAAGCTAAATGAATGAATCTAAGGTGAGTACCCTGGATTAGTCTAATGTATGCAGCTTTATGAGCTGGTCTTGTTCACTAAATGTGGGTCTCTTTATAGGATAGTACTTTCAGCTATGGGGGAATGAGTTTGAATCATAAGCTTCCTTCTGACAGTGTCGACCTTGAATTTTTGAATGTGAGAGGGAGGTTGGGGGAGTCTACTGGTTAAAGAGTTTAGTTTCAGGATAAATAATTGACCACTGACTTGCCTTGTCCAGAAAGGACTGTACATCTCCGCATCTTAAAGCCCAAGCTTCTTCCGCTAATAAGTTTGATTCCACTCTTTTTATAATTTCTATAGTTGTTGGGATTACTGGAGATTTCCAGTTTTCTGCGATGCAGATTTTGGTAGTGATCATGATGTGGTTGAAAATTAGCCTTTCTCTAGAAGGCAAGTCCGTGGTTTTTAAATGCAGCAGAGCCATTCCTGGTGGAATGTTTGAGAGAGACACAGGCAATTTTTTAAGAAGTTGAGTAATTTCTTTCCATAATTTATGAATCTTTGGGCAATTCCAGAAAATATGAACAAGAGAACCTGTGTTATTACAATTTCTCCAACACATGGGAGACACTTTATCGTCGAATTTTGCGATTTTCTCTGGGGTAAGGTACCATTGCCAGATAAGTTTGATAAAATTCTCATGATGAGATATACAGTGGCTTGTCTTTTTTAAGGATCTATATGCTAATGCCCAATCATCTTGTTCTATATCCTCTTGTAAGATCTCCTGCCATTTCCTTAGCTGCCATTTCGGGGTTTCGTCTTTTAGGGACAAAAGTGATCTATAGAATATTGAAGTACCTTTAGATTTATAGTTTTGGGGATCAAGTAGTTTCCCAATTTGGGGAGGAAGTGAAATAGGATTAGATTCGTGTTTTGTCAAAAATTTGCGTATTCTAAAGTATTTTGGTTTATCAATTATGGGTATGTTATAAGTAGATACAAGATCTTCAAAAGATCTGATCTCCATATTGTTCAACAAATCATCTATCCATTCTATACCATGATCAATCCAATTGTTCACTGATAAGTTTCTCAAGGCCATGTTCAGATTTATTAAAGGTATTTTTTTGGGTTTGGCTAGTGGGTCTTTCTTGCAAAGTTTTGTGAATTCTTTCCAAATTCTTAAGGTGTTGGCAGTAATAGGGTTAGATACTTTTGGTGGTACTTTCCAATTTAATCTGGATTCTAGGAATGTGGTAAAATCATTATCAGGTAGTTGAGATTCTTCGATTGATACCCAGTGTTTTGTGTCATCTTTAGTCCAGATTGCTCTGGATTGCTCCAGTATAGTGGCTTTGTAGTATTTTTCTATATCTGGCACACCAATGCCCATTTCAGAGGTGTGAGTGGTGATAATTTTGTGTGATAGCCTTGAGGACTTGTTCATCAGAACAAATTTATTGATCTGTTTCTGGATAGAGGAAAAGAATTTTTGGGGGATTTTAATTGGAATATTTCTAAATAGATACAAAAATTGTGGTAATATCATCATTTTGAAAGCGGCAGACCTGCCCATCCATGAAAATTCTAATTTTGATAACGTTTCTAATTTGAGTTTTAATTTGTTGATCCATGGGTCAAAGTTTTCCTTGTATAGTAAGGAAATCGATGGTGTAAGGAAGATACCGAGATATTTGATGGATTTGTCAGTCCAGGTGAATGTACAGGAGTCTTTAAGATCTTGGATTGCTTTTGATTGGACATTGCATGGCATAACCACTGTTTTATTCTCGTTTAGTTTGTAATAGGATATTTTGGAGAATTCGTCAAGTTCTGCTTTTAAATTTGTTAAAGATATTTTTGGCTTTTGTAGATACAACAAGACATCATCAGCAAATAATCCAATTTTAGTCTCTGAATCTTTTAATTGTATACCATGTATTTTTTTGTTATCTCTAATTTTTTGCGCCAGGGGTTCCATGGTCATAATAAAAATCAAAGGGGATAAGGGACATCCCTGACGAGTTCCGTTTGTAATATTAAATGAAGAAGACATAGTTCCAGATGACAGGACTCTTGCTGAGGGGTTTGAGTAAAGGGCCATTATAGCTTTATGCATAGTACCTATACAACCGAATTTGGTTAAGACGCTGGACATATATTTCCAGTTAACTCTGTCGAACGCCTTCTCCGCGTCTAAAGAGACGAAGAGGGTAGGCGTCCGACAGAGTTTAATTTCATGCATAAGAGCAAGGGCTTTCCTAGTGCTATCGTTTGTTCCTCTTCCTTTGACAAAGCCTGATTGGTCGGGTTTAATTAGTTGCGGAATAAGGGGAGTTAATCTGTTAGCTATTATGCGAGCATATAGCTTGAGGTCGGTATTTAATAAAGAGATGGGTCTATAGTTCCCTGGATCTGTGGGGTCTTTCCCTTCTTTAGGGATAGTAGTAATTACTGCAGAGAGAGATTCTTTGGGAAAGACGCCGAGAGTTGCCACCTCATTAAACATATCTACTAGAGGTTTGGATAAGATGTCGGTAAATTTCTTATAATAATCATTCACAAAGCCGTCAACTCCCGGCGCCTTGTCCTTTTTTAAGGCTTTAATTGCTAATTCTACCTCTTGTTGGGTGAATGGGATATTGATTTGTTTAATTTCAAAGTCTGATAGTTGAGGTAAGTTAATCTTTTCTAAATAATGATCAATCTCCTGTTGGTCTGGGGAATGTGTTTGGGGGTCCTCACTAAGGTTGTATAATTTTTTATAATATGTGGCAAGGGAGTCTACTATGTCATTCGGGTGGTGAACGATAATATTTGAAATGGGGTTTTTAATTTTTATAATTCTCTGTTTGACTCTACGGCCTTTGATTTTTAAAGCCATGGCTTTCCCAGCTTTATTTCTGTCCGAGTACCAATTCTCTTTTAGTATGGATTGCCACTTGTCATATTGATCATACAAGTTTTCTGCCAATTCTTGTCTTGTTCGTTCTAATTTTGATATTAAGTCTTTCCTCTTGTTCATAGATACTTCTTTCTCCAAAGATTTTAATTCATTAAGTAATTTGTCAGTTTTTTCCCTGAATTTTCTTTTTAAAATTGCACTGTGTTTCATAAAGATACCTCGAATGTATGCTTTATGCGCATTCCATAGGGTAGATCTAGAGATTCCCTCTGTGTCGTTAAACCTAAAGTACTCCTCTAGGTCTTTTTTGATACTAGGAAAAGAGTGTTCAGAATGAAGAACTGTTTTGTTCATTCTCCATGAGGTATTATTACAGGGAGGTCCCTGTAAATCAATTTTAGCTGATAGTGGGGCATGGTCTGACCATATTCTACTTCCTATTTCCACATCTGAAAACAAGGGGAGAGTAAATTTGTCTGTTAGGATATAGTCAATCCTAGTAAAAGAGTGATAGATAGAAGAGAAGAAGGTGTATTGTCTACTTTGTGGGTGCAGACATCTCCATACATCATATAATTCGAAGTTAGCTAGATTAGATTGTATGTTAGCCGGGTTTTTTTCTATGTTAAACCATTACACCATTGAAAAACTGGTTACGTTTGCAATCGAAAGAAAAATGACTATAGTTGAAGAAGTAATGGCCCCTAAACTATGTTCTGGGATGAAAGTTACAGCTTCAGTGAAATCCGTTTGCAAATCGGAGTGATAGATTAGAATCTAGAGCCAACGGTAAGTTTTCTATGTTAAACCATTACACCATTGAAAAACTGGTTACGTTTGCAATCGAAAGAAAAATGACTATAGTTGAAGAAGTAATGGCCCCTAAACTATGTTCTGGGATGAAAGTTACAGCTTCAGTGAAATCCGTTTGCAAATCGGAGTGATAGATTAGAATCTAGAGCCAACGGTAAGTTTTCTATGTTAAACCATTACACCATTGAAAAACTGGTTACGTTTGCAATCGAAAGAAAAATGACTATAGTTGAAGAAGTAATGGCCCCTAAACTATGTTCTGGGATGAAAGTTACAGCTTCAGTGAAATCCGTTTGCAAATCGGAGTGATAGATTAGAATCTAGAGCCAACGGTAAGTTTTCTATGTTAAACCATTACACCATTGAAAAACTGGTTACGTTTGCAATCGAAAGAAAAATGACTATAGTTGAAGAAGTAATGGCCCCTAAACTATGTTCTGGGATGAAAGTTACAGCTTCAGTGAAATCCGTTTGCAAATCGGAGTGATAGATTAGAATCTAGAGCCAACGGTAAGTTTTCTATGTTAAACCATTACACCATTGAAAAACTGGTTACGTTTGCAATCGAAAGAAAAATGACTATAGTTGAAGAAGTAATGGCCCCTAAACTATGTTCTGGGATGAAAGTTACAGCTTCAGTGAAATCCGTTTGCAAATCGGAGTGATAGATTAGAATCTAGAGCCAACGGTAAGTTTTCTATGTTAAACCATTACACCATTGAAAAACTGGTTACGTTTGCAATCGAAAGAAAAATGACTATAGTTGAAGAAGTAATGGCCCCTAAACTATGTTCTGGGATGAAAGTTACAGCTTCAGTGAAATCCGTTTGCAAATCGGAGTGATAGATTAGAATCTAGAGCCAACGGTAAGTTTTCTATGTTAAACCATTACACCATTGAAAAACTGGTTACGTTTGCAATCGAAAGAAAAATGACTATAGTTGAAGAAGTAATGGCCCCTAAACTATGTTCTGGGATGAAAGTTACAGCTTCAGTGAAATCCGTTTGCAAATCGGAGTGATAGATTAGAATCTAGAGCCAACGGTAAGTTTTCTATGTTAAACCATTACACCATTGAAAAACTGGTTACGTTTGCAATCGAAAGAAAAATGACTATAGTTGAAGAAGTAATGGCCCCTAAACTATGTTCTGGGATGAAAGTTACAGCTTCAGTGAAATCCGTTTGCAAATCGGAGTGATAGATTAGAATCTAGAGCCAACGGTAAGTTTTCTATGTTAAACCATTACACCATTGAAAAACTGGTTACATTTGCAATCGAAAGAAAAATGACTATAGTTGAAGAAGTAATGGCCCCTAAACTATGTTCTGGGATGAAAGTTACAGCTTCAGTGAAATCCGTTTGCAAATCGGAGTGATAGATTAGAATCTAGAGCCAACGGTAAGTTTTCTATGTTAAACCATTACACCATTGAAAAACTGGTTACGTTTGCAATCGAAAGAAAAATGACTATAGTTGAAGAAGTAATGGCCCCTAAACTATGTTCTGGGATGAAAGTTACAGCTTCAGTGAAATCCGTTTGCAAATCGGAGTGATAGATTAGAATCTAGAGCCAACGGTAAGTTTTCTATGTTAAACCATTACACCATTGAAAAACTGGTTACGTTTGCAATCGAAAGAAAAATGACTATAGTTGAAGAAGTAATGGCCCCTAAACTATGTTCTGGGATGAAAGTTACAGCTTCAGTGAAATCCGTTTGCAAATCGGAGTGATAGATTAGAATCTAGAGCCAACGGTAAGTTTTCTATGTTAAACCATTACACCATTGAAAAACTGGTTACGTTTGCAATCGAAAGAAAAATGACTATAGTTGAAGAAGTAATGGCCCCTAAACTATGTTCTGGGATGAAAGTTACAGCTTCAGTGAAATCCGTTTGCAAATCGGAGTGATAGATTAGAATCTAGAGCCAATGGTAAGTTTTCTATGTTAAACCATTACACCATTGAAAAACTGGTTACGTTTGCAATCGAAAGAAAAATGACTATAGTTGAAGAAGTAATGGCCCCTAAACTATGTTCTGGGATGAAAGTTACAGCTTCAGTGAAATCCGTTTGCAAATCGGAGTGATAGATTAGAATCTAGAGCCAACGGTAAGTTTTCTATGTTAAACCAATCACAATATTTTTTATTGGAAAATTTTTCAAATTAAACATACAGTGGTCAAATGAATGACACATTGAGTAAACAACAGATATTACATAGTATATAAAACATTATATGAGTCATAGCATCTCATTATTACATACATCCCATGGTATATTGCCGTGGTTTTTATTCATTACAACAGTTATAGCATTATTACATCATATCATATAGACAGATAAACTGTTGTTATGATAGGGTTTTTTTGTTAAGATGGTTGTTGGATTTTTATCTTGGTTGTATGTACTGGGCATTGAAGGGTGTTAATCAATGATTTTAAATATTTCACCTTTGTCTATTGTACTTAAAAAGAGATATTTGGTGGAGCTGTACCTTAGGGAAATGGGGGTCCTACCCGCCTACAGAGATCCCCAAGGACGCGTCCACATATTGTATTATTGCTTTATGGATTCTTAGGTCTGGTGAAATATAATGCGGTATAGGGAATGGTGGTTCCAACAGCTTCATGTTGTGTCATTATGTCATTCCTCATGAGGTATGACTATTTCCCATCTAATATAACTCATTGTTAGGTTTGACAGTTTGCAGTTAGTAACTAACTAAAACCAAAACAGACTAAGACTAAGACTAAACTAAACTAAAACTAAGCTAAGCTAAGCTAAATGAATCTAAGGTGAGTACCCTGGATTAGTCTAATGTATGCAGCTTTATGAGCTGGTCTTGTTCACTAAATGTGGGTCTCTTTATAGGATAGTACTTTCAGCTATGGGGGAATGAGTTTGAATCATAAGCTTCCTTCTGACAGTGTCGACCTTGAATTTTTGAATGTGAGAGGGAGTTTGCAGGAGTCTACTGGTTAAAGAGTTTAGTTTCAGGATAAATAATTGACCACTGACTTGCCTTGTCCAGAAAGGACTGTACATCTCCGCATCTTAAAGCCCAAGCTTCTTCCGCTAATAAGTTTGATTCCACTCTTTTTATAATTTCTATAGTTGTTGGGATTACTGGAGATTTCCAGTTTTCTGCGATGCAGATTTTGGTAGTGATCATGATGTGGTTGAAAATTAGCCTTTCTCTAGAAGGCAAGTCCGTGGTTTTTAAATGCAGCAGAGCCATTCCTGGTGGAATGTTTGAGAGAGACACAGGCAATTTTTTAAGAAGTTGAGTAATTTCTTTCCATAATTTATGAATCTTTGGGCAATTCCAGAAAATATGAACAAGAGAACCTGTGTTATTACAATTTCTCCAACACATGGGAGACACTTTATCGTCGAATTTTGCGATTTTCTCTGGGGTAAGGTACCATTGCCAGATAAGTTTGATAAAATTCTCATGATGAGATATACAGTGGCTTGTCTTTTTTAAGGATCTATATGCTAATGCCCAATCATCTTGTTCTATATCCTCTTGTAAGATCTCCTGCCATTTCCTTAGCTGCCATTTCGGGGTTTCGTCTTTTAGGGACAAAAGTGATCTATAGAATATTGAAGTACCTTTAGATTTATAGTTTTGGGGATCAAGTAGTTTCCCAATTTGGGGAGGAAGTGAAATAGGATTAGATTCGTGTTTTGTCAAAAATTTGCGTATTCTAAAGTATTTTGGTTTATCAATTATGGGTATGTTATAAGTAGATACAAGATCTTCAAAAGATCTGATCTCCATATTGTTCAACAAATCATCTATCCATTCTATACCATGATCAATCCAATTGTTCACTGATAAGTTTCTCAAGGCCATGTTCAGATTTATTAAAGGTATTTTTTTGGGTTTGGCTAGTGGGTCTTTCTTGCAAAGTTTTGTGAATTCTTTCCAAATTCTTAAGGTGTTGGCAGTAATAGGGTTAGATACTTTTGGTGGTACTTTCCAATTTAATCTGGATTCTAGGAATGTGGTAGAATCATTATCAGGTAGTTGAGATTCTTCGATTGATACCCAGTGTTTTGTGTCATCTTTAGTCCAGATTGCTCTGGATTGCTCCAGTATAGTGGCTTTGTAGTATTTTTCTATATCTGGCACACCAATGCCCATTTCAGAGGTGTGAGTGGTGAGAATTTTGTGTGATAGCCTTGAGGACTTGTTCATCAGAACAAATTTATTGATCTGTTTCTGGATAGAGGAAAAGAATTTTTGGGGGATTTTAATTGGAATATTTCTAAATAGATACAAAAATTGTGGTAATATCATCATTTTGAAAGCGGCAGACCTGCCCATCCATGAAAATTCTAATTTTGATAACGTTTCTAATTTGAGTTTTAATTTGTTGATCCATGGGTCAAAGTTTTCCTTGTATAGTAAGGAAATCGATGGTGTAAGGAAGATACCGAGATATTTGATGGATTTGTCAGTCCAGGTGAATGTACAGGAGTCTTTAAGATCTTGGATTGCTTTTGATTGGACATTGCATGGCATAACCACTGTTTTATTCTCGTTTAGTTTGTAATAGGATATTTTGGAGAATTCGTCAAGTTCTGCTTTTAAATTTGTTAAAGATATTTTTGGCTTTTGTAGATACAACAAGACATCATCAGCAAATAATCCAATTTTAGTCTCTGAATCTTTTAATTGTATACCATGTATTTTTTTGTTATCTCTAATTTTTTGCGCCAGGGGTTCCATGGTCATAATAAAAATCAAAGGGGATAAGGGACATCCCTGACGAGTTCCGTTTGTAATATTAAATGAAGAAGACATAGTTCCAGATGACAGGACTCTTGCTGAGGGGTTTGAGTAAAGGGCCATTATAGCTTTATGCATAGTACCTATACAACCGAATTTGGTTAAGACGCTGGACATATATTTCCAGTTAACTCTGTCGAACGCCTTCTCCGCGTCTAAAGAGACGAAGAGGGTAGGCGTCCGACAGAGTTTAATTTCATGCATAAGAGCAAGGGCTTTCCTAGTGCTATCGTTTGTTCCTCTTCCTTTGACAAAGCCTGATTGGTCGGGTTTAATTAGTTGCGGAATAAGGGGAGTTAATCTGTTAGCTATTATGCGAGCATATAGCTTGAGGTCGGTATTTAATAAAGAGATGGGTCTATAGTTCCCTGGATCTGTGGGGTCTTTCCCTTCTTTAGGGATAGTAGTAATTACTGCAGAGAGAGATTCTTTGGGAAAGACGCCGAGAGTTGCCACCTCATTAAACATATCTACTAGAGGTTTGGATAAGATGTCGGTAAATTTCTTATAATAATCATTCACAAAGCCGTCAACTCCCGGCGCCTTGTCCTTTTTTAAGGCTTTAATTGCTAATTCTACCTCTTGTTGGGTGAATGGGATATTGATTTGTTTAATTTCAAAGTCTGATAGTTGAGGTAAGTTAATCTTTTCTAAATAATGATCAATCTCCTGTTGGTCTGGGGAATGTGTTTGGGGGTCCTCACTAAGGTTGTATAATTTTTTATAATATGTGGCAAGGGAGTCTACTATGTCATTCGGGTGGTGAACGATAATATTTGAAATGGGGTTTTTAATTTTTATAATTCTCTGTTTGACTCTACGGCCTTTGATTTTTAAAGCCATGGCTTTCCCAGCTTTATTTCTGTCCGAGTACCAATTCTCTTTTAGTATGGATTGCCACTTGTCATATTGATCATACAAGTTTTCTGCCAATTCTTGTCTTGTTCGTTCTAATTTTGATATTAAGTCTTTCCTCTTGTTCATAGATACTTCTTTCTCCAAAGATTTTAATTCATTAAGTAATTTGTCAGTTTTTTCCCTGAATTTTCTTTTTAAAATTGCACTGTGTTTCATAAAGATACCTCGAATGTATGCTTTATGCGCATTCCATAGGGTAGATCTAGAGATTCCCTCTGTGTCGTTAAACCTAAAGTACTCCTCTAGGTCTTTTTTGATACTAGGAAAAGAGTGTTCAGAATGAAGAACTGTTTTGTTCATTCTCCATGAGGTATTATTACAGGGAGGTCCCTGTAAATCAATTTTAGCTGATAGTGGGGCATGGTCTGACCATATTCTACTTCCTATTTCCACATCTGAAAACAAGGGGAGAGTAAATTTGTCTGTTAGGATATAGTCAATCCTAGTAAAAGAGTGATAGATAGAAGAGAAGAAGGTGTATTGTCTACTTTGTGGGTGCAGACATCTCCATACATCATATAATTCGAAGTTAGCTAGATTAGATTGTATGTTAGCCGGGTTTTTTTCTATGTTAAACCATTACACCATTGAAAAACTGGTTACGTTTGCAATCGAAAGAAAAATGACTATAGTTGAAGAAGTAATGGCCCCTAAACTATGTTCTGGGATGAAAGTTACAGCTTCAGTGAAATCCGTTTGCAAATCGGAGTGATAGATTAGAATCTAGAGCCAACGGTAAGTTTTCTATGTTAAACCATTACACCATTGAAAAACTGGTTACGTTTGCAATCGAAAGAAAAATGACTATAGTTGAAGAAGTAATGGCCCCTAAACTATGTTCTGGGATGAAAGTTACAGCTTCAGTGAAATCCGTTTGCAAATCGGAGTGATAGATTAGAATCTAGAGCCAACGGTAAGTTTTCTATGTTAAACCATTACACCATTGAAAAACTGGTTACGTTTGCAATCGAAAGAAAAATGACTATAGTTGAAGAAGTAATGGCCCCTAAACTATGTTCTGGGATGAAAGTTACAGCTTCAGTGAAATCCGTTTGCAAATCGGAGTGATAGATTAGAATCTAGAGCCAACGGTAAGTTTTCTATGTTAAACCATTACACCATTGAAAAACTGGTTACGTTTGCAATCGAAAGAAAAATGACTATAGTTGAAGAAGTAATGGCCCCTAAACTATGTTCTGGGATGAAAGTTACAGCTTCAGTGAAATCCGTTTGCAAATCGGAGTGATAGATTAGAATCTAGAGCCAACGGTAAGTTTTCTATGTTAAACCATTACACCATTGAAAAACTGGTTACGTTTGCAATCGAAAGAAAAATGACTATAGTTGAAGAAGTAATGGCCCCTAAACTATGTTCTGGGATGAAAGTTACAGCTTCAGTGAAATCCGTTTGCAAATCGGAGTGATAGATTAGAATCTAGAGCCAACGGTAAGTTTTCTATGTTAAACCATTACACCATTGAAAAACTGGTTACGTTTGCAATCGAAAGAAAAATGACTATAGTTGAAGAAGTAATGGCCCCTAAACTATGTTCTGGGATGAAAGTTACAGCTTCAGTGAAATCCGTTTGCAAATCGGAGTGATAGATTAGAATCTAGAGCCAACGGTAAGTTTTCTATGTTAAACCATTACACCATTGAAAAACTGGATACGTTTGCAATCGAAAGAAAAATGACTATAGTTGAAGAAGTAATGGCCCCTAAACTATGTTCTGGGATGAAAGTTACAGCTTCAGTGAAATCCGTTTGCAAATCGGAGTGATAGATTAGAATCTAGAGCCAACGGTAAGTTTTCTATGTTAAACCATTACACCATTGAAAAACTGGTTACGTTTGCAATCGAAAGAAAAATGACTATAGTTGAAGAAGTAATGGCCCCTAAACTATGTTCTGGGATGAAAGTTACAGCTTCAGTGAAATCCGTTTGCAAATCGGAGTGATAGATTAGAATCTAGAGCCAACGGTAAGTTTTCTATGTTAAACCATTACACCATTGAAAAACTGGTTACGTTTGCAATCGAAAGAAAAATGACTATAGTTGAAGAAGTAATGGCCCCTAAACTATGTTCTGGGATGAAAGTTACAGCTTCAGTGAAATCCGTTTGCAAATCGGAGTGATAGATTAGAATCTAGAGCCAACGGTAAGTTTTCTATGTTAAACCATTACACCATTGAAAAACTGGTTACGTTTGCAATCGAAAGAAAAATGACTATAGTTGAAGAAGTAATGGCCCCTAAACTATGTTCTGGGATGAAAGTTACAGCTTCAGTGAAATCCGTTTGCAAATCGGAGTGATAGATTAGAATCTAGAGCCAACGGTAAGTTTTCTATGTTAAACCATTACACCATTGAAAAACTGGTTACGTTTGCAATCGAAAGAAAAATGACTATAGTTGAAGAAGTAATGGCCCCTAAACTATGTTCTGGGATGAAAGTTACAGCTTCAGTGAAATCCGTTTGCAAATCGGAGTGATAGATTAGAATCTAGAGCCAACGGTAAGTTTTCTATGTTAAACCATTACACCATTGAAAAACTGGTTACGTTTGCAATCGAAAGAAAAATGACTATAGTTGAAGAAGTAATGGCCCCTAAACTATGTTCTGGGATGAAAGTTACAGCTTCAGTGAAATCCGTTTGCAAATCGGAGTGATAGATTAGAATCTAGAGCCAACGGTAAGTTTTCTATGTTAAACCATTACACCATTGAAAAACTGGTTACGTTTGCAATCGAAAGAAAAATGACTATAGTTGAAGAAGTAATGGCCCCTAAACTATGTTCTGGGATGAAAGTTACAGCTTCAGTGAAATCCGTTTGCAAATCGGAGTGATAGATTAGAATCTAGAGCCAACGGTAAGTTTTCTATGTTAAACCATTACACCATTGAAAAACTGGTTACGTTTGCAATCGAAAGAAAAATGACTATAGTTGAAGAAGTAATGGCCCCTAAACTATGTTCTGGGATGAAAGTTACAGCTTCAGTGAAATCCGTTTGCAAATCGGAGTGATAGATTAGAATCTAGAGCCAACGGTAAGTTTTCTATGTTAAACCATTACACCATTGAAAAACTGGTTACGTTTGCAATCGAAAGAAATATGACTATAGTTGAAGAAGTAATGGCCCCTAAACTATGTTCTGGGATGAAAGTTACAGCTTCAGTGAAATCCGTTTGCAAATCGGAGTGATAGATTAGAATCTAGAGCCAACGGTAAGTTTTCTATGTTAAACCATTACACCATTGAAAAACTGGTTACGTTTGCAATCGAAAGAAAAATGACTATAGTTGAAGAAGTAATGGCCCCTAAACTATGTTCTGGGATGAAAGTTACAGCTTCAGTGAAATCCGTTTGCAAATCGGAGTGATAGATTAGAATCTAGAGCCAACGGTAAGTTTTCTATGTTAAACCATTACACCATTGAAAAACTGGTTACGTTTGCAATCGAAAGAAAAATGACTATAGTTGAAGAAGTAATGGCCCCTAAACTATGTTCTGGGATGAAAGTTACAGCTTCAGTGAAATCCGTTTGCAAATCGGAGTGATAGATTAGAATCTAGAGCCAACGGTAAGTTTTCTATGTTAAACCATTACACCATTGAAAAACTGGTTACGTTTGCAATCGAAAGAAAAATGACTATAGTTGAAGAAGTAATGGCCCCTAAACTATGTTCTGGGATGAAAGGTACAGCTTCAGTGAAATCCGTTTGCAAATCGGAGTGATAGATTAGAATCTAGAGCCAACGGTAAGTTTTCTATGTTAAACCATTACACCATTGAAAAACTGGTTACGTTTGCAATCGAAAGAAAAATGACTATAGTTGAAGAAGTAATGGCCCCTAAACTATGTTCTGGGATGAAAGTTACAGCTTCAGTGAAATCCGTTTGCAAATCGGAGTGATAGATTAGAATCTAGAGCCAACGGTAAGTTTTCTATGTTAAACCATTACACCATTGAAAAACTGGTTACGTTTGCAATCGAAAGAAAAATGACTATAGTTGAAGAAGTAATGGCCCCTAAACTATGTTCTGGGATGAAAGTTACAGCTTCAGTGAAATCCGTTTGCAAATCGGAGTGATAGATTAGAATCTAGAGCCAACGGTAAGTTTTCTATGTTAAACCATTACACCATTGAAAAACTGGTTACGTTTGCAATCGAAAGAAAAATGACTATAGTTGAAGAAGTAATGGCCCCTAAACTATGTTCTGGGATGAAAGTTACAGCTTCAGTGAAATCCGTTTGCAAATCGGAGTGATAGATTAGAATCTAGAGCCAACGGTAAGTTTTCTATGTTAAACCATTACACCATTGAAAAACTGGTTACGTTTGCAATCGAAAGAAAAATGACTATAGTTGAAGAAGTAATGGCCCCTAAACTATGTTCTGGGATGAAAGTTACAGCTTCAGTGAAATCCGTTTGCAAATCGGAGTGATAGATTAGAATCTAGAGCCAACGGTACGTTTTCTATGTTAAACCAATCACAATATTTTTTATTGGAAAATTTTTCAAATTAAACATACAGTGGTCAAATGAATGACACATTGAGTAAACAACAGATATTACATAGTATATAAAACATTATATGAGTCATAGCATCTCATTATTACATACATCCCATGGTATATTGCCGTGGTTTTTATTCATTACAACAGTTATAGCATTATTACATCATATCATATAGACAGATAAACTGTTGTTATGATAGGGTTTTTTTGTTAAGATGGTTGTTGGATTTTTATCTTGGTTGTATGTACTGGGCATTGAAGGGTGTTAATCAATGATTTTAAATATTTCACCTTTGTCTATTGTACTTAAAAAGAGATATTTGGTGGAGCTGTACCTTAGGGAAATGGGGGTCCTACCCGCCTACAGAGATCCCCAAGGACGCGTCCACATATTGTATTATTGCTTTATGGATTCTTAGGTCTGGTGAAATATAATGCGGTATAGGGAATGGTGGTTCCAACAGCTTCATGTTGTGTCATTATGTCATTCCTCATGAGGTATGACTATTTCCCATCTAATATAACTCATTGTTAGGTTTGACAGTTTGCAGTTAGTAACTAACTAAAACCAAAACAGACTAAGACTAAGACTAAACTAAACTAAAACTAAGCTAAGCTAAGCTAAATGAATGAATCTAAGGTGAGTACCCTGGATTAGTCTAATGTATGCAGCTTTATGAGCTGGTCTTGTTCACTAAATGTGGGTCTCTTTATAGGATAGTACTTTCAGCTATGGGGGAATGAGTTTGAATCATAAGCTTCCTTCTGACAGTGTCGACCTTGAATTTTTGAATGTGAGAGGGAGGTTGGGGGAGTCTACTGGTTAAAGAGTTTAGTTTCAGGATAAATAATTGACCACTGACTTGCCTTGTCCAGAAAGGACTGTACATCTCCGCATCTTAAAGCCCAAGCTTCTTCCGCTAATAAGTTTGATTCCACTCTTTTTATAATTTCTATAGTTGTTGGGATTACTGGAGATTTCCAGTTTTCTGCGATGCAGATTTTGGTAGTGATCATGATGTGGTTGAAAATTAGCCTTTCTCTAGAAGGCAAGTCCGTGGTTTTTAAATGCAGCAGAGCCATTCCTGGTGGAATGTTTGAGAGAGACACAGGCAATTTTTTAAGAAGTTGAGTAATTTCTTTCCATAATTTATGAATCTTTGGGCAATTCCAGAAAATATGAACAAGAGAACCTGTGTTATTACAATTTCTCCAACACATGGGAGACACTTTATCGTCGAATTTTGCGATTTTCTCTGGGGTAAGGTACCATTGCCAGATAAGTTTGATAAAATTCTCATGATGAGATATACAGTGGCTTGTCTTTTTTAAGGATCTATATGCTAATGCCCAATCATCTTGTTCTATATCCTCTTGTAAGATCTCCTGCCATTTCCTTAGCTGCCATTTCGGGGTTTCGTCTTTTAGGGACAAAAGTGATCTATAGAATATTGAAGTACCTTTAGATTTATAGTTTTGGGGATCAAGTAGTTTCCCAATTTGGGGAGGAAGTGAAATAGGATTAGATTCGTGTTTTGTCAAAAATTTGCGTATTCTAAAGTATTTTGGTTTATCAATTATGGGTATGTTATAAGTAGATACAAGATCTTCAAAAGATCTGATCTCCATATTGTTCAACAAATCATCTATCCATTCTATACCATGATCAATCCAATTGTTCACTGATAAGTTTCTCAAGGCCATGTTCAGATTTATTAAAGGTATTTTTTTGGGTTTGGCTAGTGGGTCTTTCTTGCAAAGTTTTGTGAATTCTTTCCAAATTCTTAAGGTGTTGGCAGTAATAGGGTTAGATACTTTTGGTGGTACTTTCCAATTTAATCTGGATTCTAGGAATGTGGTAAAATCATTATCAGGTAGTTGAGATTCTTCGATTGATACCCAGTGTTTTGTGTCATCTTTAGTCCAGATTGCTCTGGATTGCTCCAGTATAGTGGCTTTGTAGTATTTTTCTATATCTGGCACACCAATGCCCATTTCAGAGGTGTGAGTGGTGAGAATTTTGTGTGATAGCCTTGAGGACTTGTTCATCAGAACAAATTTATTGATCTGTTTCTGGATAGAGGAAAAGAATTTTTGGGGGATTTTAATTGGAATATTTCTAAATAGATACAAAAATTGTGGTAATATCATCATTTTGAAAGCGGCAGACCTGCCCATCCATGAAAATTCTAATTTTGATAACGTTTCTAATTTGAGTTTTAATTTGTTGATCCATGGGTCAAAGTTTTCCTTGTATAGTAAGGAAATCGATGGTGTAAGGAAGATACCGAGATATTTGATGGATTTGTCAGTCCAGGTGAATGTACAGGAGTCTTTAAGATCTTGGATTGCTTTTGATTGGACATTGCATGGCATAACCACTGTTTTATTCTCGTTTAGTTTGTAATAGGATATTTTGGAGAATTCGTCAAGTTCTGCTTTTAAATTTGTTAAAGATATTTTTGGCTTTTGTAGATACAACAAGACATCATCAGCAAATAATCCAATTTTAGTCTCTGAATCTTTTAATTGTATACCATGTATTTTTTTGTTATCTCTAATTTTTTGCGCCAGGGGTTCCATGGTCATAATAAAAATCAAAGGGGATAAGGGACATCCCTGACGAGTTCCGTTTGTAATATTAAATGAAGAAGACATAGTTCCAGATGACAGGACTCTTGCTGAGGGGTTTGAGTAAAGGGCCATTATAGCTTTATGCATAGTACCTATACAACCGAATTTGGTTAAGACGCTGGACATATATTTCCAGTTAACTCTGTCGAACGCCTTCTCCGCGTCTAAAGAGACGAAGAGGGTAGGCGTCCGACAGAGTTTAATTTCATGCATAAGAGCAAGGGCTTTCCTAGTGCTATCGTTTGTTCCTCTTCCTTTGACAAAGCCTGATTGGTCGGGTTTAATTAGTTGCGGAATAAGGGGAGTTAATCTGTTAGCTATTATGCGAGCATATAGCTTGAGGTCGGTATTTAATAAAGAGATGGGTCTATAGTTCCCTGGATCTGTGGGGTCTTTCCCTTCTTTAGGGATAGTAGTAATTACTGCAGAGAGAGATTCTTTGGGAAAGACGCCGAGAGTTGCCACCTCATTAAACATATCTACTAGAGGTTTGGATAAGATGTCGGTAAATTTCTTATAATAATCATTCACAAAGCCGTCAACTCCCGGCGCCTTGTCCTTTTTTAAGGCTTTAATTGCTAATTCTACCTCTTGTTGGGTGAATGGGATATTGATTTGTTTAATTTCAAAGTCTGATAGTTGAGGTAAGTTAATCTTTTCTAAATAATGATCAATCTCCTGTTGGTCT
The DNA here is from genome assembly GCF_040937935.1 of Hyperolius riggenbachi. Taxonomy (NCBI): domain Eukaryota; kingdom Metazoa; phylum Chordata; class Amphibia; order Anura; family Hyperoliidae; genus Hyperolius; species Hyperolius riggenbachi. The sequence continues at coordinate 32,952 of NW_027152623.1, forward strand.
GGGGAATGTGTTTGGGGGTCCTCACTAAGGTTGTATAATTTTTTATAATATGTGGCAAGGGAGTCTACTATGTCATTCGGGTGGTGAACGATAATATTTGAAATGGGGTTTTTAATTTTTATAATTCTCTGTTTGACTCTACGGCCTTTGATTTTTAAAGCCATGGCTTTCCCAGCTTTATTTCTGTCCGAGTACCAATTCTCTTTTAGTATGGATTGCCACTTGTCATATTGATCATACAAGTTTTCTGCCAATTCTTGTCTTGTTCGTTCTAATTTTGATATTAAGTCTTTCCTCTTGTTCATAGATACTTCTTTCTCCAAAGATTTTAATTCATTAAGTAATTTGTCAGTTTTTTCCCTGAATTTTCTTTTTAAAATTGCAATGTGTTTCATAAAGATACCTCGAATGTATGCTTTATGCGCATTCCATAGGGTAGATCTAGAGATTCCCTCTGTGTCGTTAAACCTAAAGTACTCCTCTAGGTCTTTTTTGATACTAGGAAAAGAGTGTTCAGAATGAAGAACTGTTTTGTTCATTCTCCATGAGGTATTATTACAGGGAGGTCCCTGTAAATCAATTTTAGCTGATAGTGGGGCATGGTCTGACCATATTCTACTTCCTATTTCCACATCTGAAAACAAGGGGAGAGTAAATTTGTCTGTTAGGATATAGTCAATCCTAGTAAAAGAGTGATAGATAGAAGAGAAGAAGGTGTATTGTCTACTTTGTGGGTGCAGACATCTCCATACATCATATAATTCGAAGTTAGCTAGATTAGATTGTATGTTAGCCGGGTTTTTTTCTATGTTAAACCATTACACCATTGAAAAACTGGTTACGTTTGCAATCGAAAGAAAAATGACTATAGTTGAAGAAGTAATGGCCCCTAAACTATGTTCTGGGATGAAAGTTACAGCTTCAGTGAAATCCGTTTGCAAATCGGAGTGATAGATTAGAATCTAGAGCCAACGGTAAGTTTTCTATGTTAAACCATTACACCATTGAAAAACTGGTTACGTTTGCAATCGAAAGAAAAATGACTATAGTTGAAGAAGTAATGGCCCCTAAACTATGTTCTGGGATGAAAGTTACAGCTTCAGTGAAATCCGTTTGCAAATCGGAGTGATAGATTAGAATCTAGAGCCAACGGTAAGTTTTCTATGTTAAACCATTACACCATTGAAAAACTGGTTACGTTTGCAATCGAAAGAAAAATGACTATAGTTGAAGAAGTAATGGCCCCTAAACTATGTTCTGGGATGAAAGTTACAGCTTCAGTGAAATCCGTTTGCAAATCGGAGTGATAGATTAGAATCTAGAGCCAACGGTAAGTTTTCTATGTTAAACCATTACACCATTGAAAAACTGGTTACGTTTGCAATCGAAAGAAAAATGACTATAGTTGAAGAAGTAATGGCCCCTAAACTATGTTCTGGGATGAAAGTTACAGCTTCAGTGAAATCCGTTTGCAAATCGGAGTGATAGATTAGAATCTAGAGCCAACGGTAAGTTTTCTATGTTAAACCATTACACCATTGAAAAACTGGTTACGTTTGCAATCGAAAGAAAAATGACTATAGTTGAAGAAGTAATGGCCCCTAAACTATGTTCTGGGATGAAAGTTACAGCTTCAGTGAAATCCGTTTGCAAATCGGAGTGATAGATTAGAATCTAGAGCCAACGGTAAGTTTTCTATGTTAAACCATTACACCATTGAAAAACTGGTTACGTTTGCAATCGAAAGAAAAATGACTATAGTTGAAGAAGTAATGGCCCCTAAACTATGTTCTGGGATGAAAGTTACAGCTTCAGTGAAATCCGTTTGCAAATCGGAGTGATAGATTAGAATCTAGAGCCAACGGTAAGTTTTCTATGTTAAACCATTACACCATTGAAAAACTGGATACGTTTGCAATCGAAAGAAAAATGACTATAGTTGAAGAAGTAATGGCCCCTAAACTATGTTCTGGGATGAAAGTTACAGCTTCAGTGAAATCCGTTTGCAAATCGGAGTGATAGATTAGAATCTAGAGCCAACGGTAAGTTTTCTATGTTAAACCATTACACCATTGAAAAACTGGTTACGTTTGCAATCGAAAGAAAAATGACTATAGTTGAAGAAGTAATGGCCCCTAAACTATGTTCTGGGATGAAAGTTACAGCTTCAGTGAAATCCGTTTGCAAATCGGAGTGATAGATTAGAATCTAGAGCCAACGGTAAGTTTTCTATGTTAAACCATTACACCATTGAAAAACTGGTTACGTTTGCAATCGAAAGAAAAATGACTATAGTTGAAGAAGTAATGGCCCCTAAACTATGTTCTGGGATGAAAGTTACAGCTTCAGTGAAATCCGTTTGCAAATCGGAGTGATAGATTAGAATCTAGAGCCAACGGTAAGTTTTCTATGTTAAACCATTACACCATTGAAAAACTGGTACGTTTGCAATCGAAAGAAAAATGACTATAGTTGAAGGAAGTAATGGCCCCTAAACTATGTTCTGGGATGAAAGTTACAGCTTCAGTGAAATCCGTTTGCAAATCGGAGTGATAGATTAGAATCTAGAGCCAACGGTAAGTTTTCTATGTTAAACCATTACACCATTGAAAAACTGTTACGTTTTGCAATCGAAAGAAAAAATGACTATAGTTGAAGAAGTAATGGCCCCTAAACTATGTTCTGGGATGAAAGTTACAGCTTCAGTGAAATCCGTTTGCAAATCGGAGTGATAGATTAGAATCTAGAGCCAACGGTAAGTTTTCTATGTTAAACCATTACACCATTGAAAAACTGGTTACGTTTGCAATCGAAAGAAAAATGACTATAGTTGAAGAAGTAATGGCCCCTAAACTATGTTCTGGGATGAAAGTTACAGCTTCAGTGAAATCCGTTTGCAAATCGGAGTGATAGATTAGAATCTAGAGCCAACGGTAAGTTTTCTATGTTTAAACCATTACACCATTGAAAAACTGGTTACGTTTGCAATCGAAAGAAAAATGACTATAGTTGAAGAAGTAATGGCCCCTAAACTATGTTCTGGGATGAAAGTTACAGCTTCAGTGAAATCCGTTTGCAAATCGGAGTGATAGATTAGAATCTAGAGCCAACGGTAAGTTTTCTATGTTAAACCATTACACCATTGAAAAACTGGTTACGTTTGCAATCGAAAGAAAAATGACTATAGTTGAAGAAGTAATGGCCCCTAAACTATGTTCTGGGATGAAAGTTACAGCTTCAGTGAAATCCGTTTGCAAATCGGAGTGATAGATTAGAATCTAGAGCCAACGGTAAGTTTTCTATGTTAAACCATTACACCATTGAAAAACTGGTTACGTTTGCAATCGAAAGAAAAATGACTATAGTTGAAGAAGTAATGGCCCCTAAACTATGTTCTGGGATGAAAGTTACAGCTTCAGTGAAATCCGTTTGCAAATCGGAGTGATAGATTAGAATCTAGAGCCAACGGTAAGTTTTCTATGTTAAACCATTACACCATTGAAAAACTGGTTACGTTTGCAATCGAAAGAAAAATGACTATAGTTGAAGAAGTAATGGCCCCTAAACTATGTTCTGGGATGAAAGTTACAGCTTCAGTGAAATCCGTTTGCAAATCGGAGTGATAGATTAGAATCTAGAGCCCAACGGTAAGTTTTCTATGTTAAACCATTACACCATTGAAAAACTGGTTACGTTTGCAATCGAAAGAAAAATGACTATAGTTGAAGAAGTAATGGCCCCTAAACTATGTTCTGGGATGAAAGTTACAGCTTCAGTGAAATCCGTTTGCAAATCGGAGTGATAGATTAGAATCTAGAGCCAACGGTAAGTTTTCTATGTTAAACCATTACACCATTGAAAAACTGGTTACGTTTGCAATCGAAAGAAAAATGACTATAGTTGAAGAAGTAATGGCCCCTAAACTATGTTCTGGGATGAAAGGTTACAGCTTCAGTGAAATCCGTTTGCAAATCGGAGTGATAGATTAGAATCTAGAGCCAACGGTAAGTTTTCTATGTTAAACCATTACACCATTGAAAAACTGGTTACGTTTGCAATCGAAAGAAAAATGACTATAGTTGAAGAAGTAATGGCCCCTAAACTATGTTCTGGGATGAAAGTTACAGCTTCAGTGAAATCCGTTTGCCAAATCGGAGTGATAGATTAGAATCTAGAGCCAACGGTAAGTTTTCTATGTTAAACCATTACACCATTGAAAAACTGGTTACGTTTGCAATCGAAAGAAAAATGACTATAGTTGAAGAAGTAATGGCCCCTAAACTATGTTCTGGGATGAAAGTTACAGCTTCAGTGAAATCCGTTTGCAAATTCGGAGTGATAGTATTAGAATCTAGAGCCAACGGAAGTTTTCTATGTTAAACCATTACACCATTGAAAACTGGTTACGTTTGCAATCGAAAGAAAAATGACTATAGTTGAAGAAGTAATGGCCCCTAAACTAGTGTTCTGGGGATGAAAGTTACAGCTTCAGTGAAATCAAATCGGAGTGATAGATTAGAATCTAGAGCCAACGGTAAGTTTTCTATGTTAAACCATTACACCATTGAAAAACTGGTTACGTTTGCAATCGAAAGAAAAATGACTATAGTTGAAGAAGTAATGGCCCCTAAACTATGTTCTGGGATGAAAGTTACAGCTTCAGTGAAATCCGTTTGCAAATCGGAGTGATAGATTAGAATCTAGAGCCAACGGTAAGTTTTCTATGTTAAACCATTACACCATTGAAAAACTGGTTACGTTTGCAATCGAAAGAAAAATGACTATAGTTGAAGAAGTAATGGCCCCTAAACTATGTTCTGGGATGAAAGTTACAGCTTCAGTGAAATCCGTTTGCAAATCGGAGTGATAGATTAGAATCTAGAGCCAACGGTAAGTTTTCTATGTTAAACCATTACACCATTGAAAAACTGGTTACGTTTGCAATCGAAAGAAAAATGACTATAGTTGAAGAAGTAATGGCCCCTAAACTATGTTCTGGGATGAAAGTTACAGCTTCAGTGAAATCCGTTTGCAAATCGGAGTGATAGATTAGAATCTAGAGCCAACGGTAAGTTTTCTATGTTAAACCATTACACCATTGAAAAACTGGTTACGTTTGCAATCGAAAGAAAAATGACTATAGTTGAAGAAGTAATGGCCCCTAAACTATGTTCTGGGATGAAAGTTACAGCTTCAGTGAAATCCGTTTGCAAATCGGAGTGATAGATTAGAATCTAGAGCCAACGGTAAGTTTTCTATGTTAAACCATTACACCATTGAAAAACTGGTTACGTTTGCAATCGAAAGAAAAATGACTATAGTTGAAGAAGTAATGGCCCCTAAACTATGTTCTGGGATGAAAGTTACAGCTTCAGTGAAATCCGTTTGCAAATCGGAGTGATAGATTAGAATCTAGAGCCAACGGTAAGTTTTCTATGTTAAACCATTACACCATTGAAAAACTGGTTACGTTTGCAATCGAAAGAAAAATGACTATAGTTGAAGAAGTAATGGCCCCTAAACTATGTTCTGGGATGAAAGTTACAGCTTCAGTGAAATCCGTTTGCAAATCGGAGTGATAGATTAGAATCTAGAGCCAACGGTAAGTTTTCTATGTTAAACCATTACACCATTGAAAAACTGGTTACGTTTGCAATCGAAAGAAAAATGACTATAGTTGAAGAAGTAATGGCCCCTAAACTATGTTCTGGGATGAAAGTTACAGCTTCAGTGAAATCCGTTTGCAAATCGGAGTGATAGATTAGAATCTAGAGCCAACGGTAAGTTTTCTATGTTAAACCATTACACCATTGAAAAACTGGTTACGTTTGCAATCGAAAGAAAAATGACTATAGTTGAAGAAGTAATGGCCCCTAAACTATGTTCTGGGATGAAAGTTACAGCTTCAGTGAAATCCGTTTGCAAATCGGAGTGATAGATTAGAATCTAGAGCCAACGGTAAGTTTTCTATGTTAAACCATTACACCATTGAAAAACTGGTTACGTTTGCAATCGAAAGAAAAATGACTATAGTTGAAGAAGTAATGGCCCCTAAACTATGTTCTGGGATGAAAGTTACAGCTTCAGTGAAATCCGTTTGCAAATCGGAGTGATAGATTAGAATCTAGAGCCAACGGTAAGTTTTCTATGTTAAACCATTACACCATTGAAAAACTGGTTACGTTTGCAATCGAAAGAAAAATGACTATAGTTGAAGAAGTAATGGCCCCTAAACTATGTTCTGGGATGAAAGTTACAGCTTCAGTGAAATCCGTTTGCAAATCGGAGTGATAGATTAGAATCTAGAGCCAACGGTAAGTTTTCTATGTTAAACCATTACACCATTGAAAAACTGGTTACGTTTGCAATCGAAAGAAAAATGACTATAGTTGAAGAAGTAATGGCCCCTAAACTATGTTCTGGGATGAAAGTTACAGCTTCAGTGAAATCCGTTTGCAAATCGGAGTGATAGATTAGAATCTAGAGCCAACGGTAAGTTTTCTATGTTAAACCATTACACCATTGAAAAACTGGTTACGTTTGCAATCGAAAGAAAAATGACTATAGTTGAAGAAGTAATGGCCCCTAAACTATGTTCTGGGATGAAAGTTACAGCTTCAGTGAAATCCGTTTGCAAATCGGAGTGATAGATTAGAATCTAGAGCCAACGGTAAGTTTTCTATGTTAAACCATTACACCATTGAAAAACTGGTTACGTTTGCAATCGAAAGAAAAATGACTATAGTTGAAGAAGTAATGGCCCCTAAACTATGTTCTGGGATGAAAGTTACAGCTTCAGGTGAAATCCGTTTGCAAATCGGAGTGATAGATTAGAATCTAGAGCCAACGGTAAGTTTTCTATGTTAAACCATTACACCATTGAAAAACTGGTTACGTTTGCAATCGAAAGAAAAATGACTATAGTTGAAGAAGTAATGGCCCCTAAACTATGTTCTGGGATGAAAGTTACAGCTTCAGTGAAATCCGTTTGCAAATCGGAGTGATAGATTAGAATCTAGAGCCAACGGTAAGTTTTCTATGTTAAACCATTACACCATTGAAAAACTGGTTACGTTTGCAATCGAAAGAAAAATGACTATAGTTGAAGAAGTAATGGCCCCTAAACTATGTTCTGGGATGAAAGTTACAGCTTCAGTGAAATCCGTTTGCAAATCGGAGTGATAGATTAGAATCTAGAGCCAACGGTAAGTTTTCTATGTTAAACCATTACACCATTGAAAAACTGGTTACGTTTGCAATCGAAAGAAAAATGACTATAGTTGAAGAAGTAATGGCCCCTAAACTATGTTCTGGGATGAAAGTTACAGCTTCAGTGAAATCCGTTTGCAAATCGGAGTGATAGATTAGAATCTAGAGCCAACGGTAAGTTTTCTATGTTAAACCATTACACCATTGAAAAACTGGTTACGTTTGCAATCGAAAGAAAAATGACTATAGTTGAAGAAGTAATGGCCCCTAAACTATGTTCTGGGATGAAAGTTACAGCTTCAGTGAAATCCGTTTGCAAATCGGAGTGATAGATTAGAATCTAGAGCCAACGGTAAGTTTTCTATGTTAAACCATTACACCATTGAAAAACTGGTTACGTTTGCAATCGAAAGAAAAATGACTATAGTTGAAGAAGTAATGGCCCCTAAACTATGTTCTGGGATGAAAGTTACAGCTTCAGTGAAATCCGTTTGCAAATCGGAGTGATAGATTAGAATCTAGAGCCAACGGTAAGTTTTCTATGTTAAACCATTACACCATTGAAAAACTGGTTACGTTTGCAATCGAAAGAAAAATGACTATAGTTGAAGAAGTAATGGCCCCTAAACTATGTTCTGGGATGAAAGTTACAGCTTCAGTGAAATCCGTTTGCAAATCGGAGTGATAGATTAGAATCTAGAGCCAACGGTAAGTTTTCTATGTTAAACCATTACACCATTGAAAAACTGGTTACGTTTGCAATCGAAAGAAAAATGACTATAGTTGAAGAAGTAATGGCCCCTAAACTATGTTCTGGGATGAAAGTTACAGCTTCAGTGAAATCCGTTTGCAAATCGGAGTGATAGATTAGAATCTAGAGCCAACGGTAAGTTTTCTATGTTAAACCATTACACCATTGAAAAACTGGTTACGTTTGCAATCGAAAGAAAAATGACTATAGTTGAAGAAGTAATGGCCCCTAAACTATGTTCTGGGATGAAAGTTACAGCTTCAGTGAAATCCGTTTGCAAATCGGAGTGATAGATTAGAATCTAGAGCCAACGGTAAGTTTTCTATGTTAAACCATTACACCATTGAAAAACTGGTTACGTTTGCAATCGAAAGAAAAATGACTATAGTTGAAGAAGTAATGGCCCCTAAACTATGTTCTGGGATGAAAGTTACAGCTTCAGTGAAATCCGTTTGCAAATCGGAGTGATAGATTAGAATCTAGAGCCAACGGTAAGTTTTCTATGTTAAACCATTACACCATTGAAAAACTGGTTACGTTTGCAATCGAAAGAAAAATGACTATAGTTGAAGAAGTAATGGCCCCTAAACTATGTTCTGGGATGAAAGTTACAGCTTCAGTGAAATCCGTTTGCAAATCGGAGTGATAGATTAGAATCTAGAGCCAACGGTAAGTTTTCTATGTTAAACCATTACACCATTGAAAAACTGGTTACGTTTGCAATCGAAAGAAAAATGACTATAGTTGAAGAAGTAATGGCCCCTAAACTATGTTCTGGGATGAAAGTTACAGCTTCAGTGAAATCCGTTTGCAAATCGGAGTGATAGATTAGAATCTAGAGCCAACGGTAAGTTTTCTATGTTAAACCATTACACCATTGAAAAACTGGTTACGTTTGCAATCGAAAGAAAAATGACTATAGTTGAAGAAGTAATGGCCCCTAAACTATGTTCTGGGATGAAAGTTACAGCTTCAGTGAAATCCGTTTGCAAATCGGAGTGATAGATTAGAATCTAGAGCCAACGGTAAGTTTTCTATGTTAAACCATTACACCATTGAAAAACTGGTTACGTTTGCAATCGAAAGAAAAATGACTATAGTTGAAGAAGTAATGGCCCCTAAACTATGTTCTGGGATGAAAGTTACAGCTTCAGTGAAATCCGTTTGCAAATCGGAGTGATAGATTAGAATCTAGAGCCAACGGTAAGTTTTCTATGTTAAACCATTACACCATTGAAAAACTGGTTACGTTTGCAATCGAAAGAAAAATGACTATAGTTGAAGAAGTAATGGCCCCTAAACTATGTTCTGGGATGAAAGTTACAGCTTCAGTGAAATCCGTTTGCAAATCGGAGTGATAGATTAGAATCTAGAGCCAACGGTAAGTTTTCTATGTTAAACCATTACACCATTGAAAAACTGGTTACGTTTGCAATCGAAAGAAAAATGACTATAGTTGAAGAAGTAATGGCCCCTAAACTATGTTCTGGGATGAAAGTTACAGCTTCAGTGAAATCCGTTTGCAAATCGGAGTGATAGATTAGAATCTAGAGCCAACGGTAAGTTTTCTATGTTAAACCATTACACCATTGAAAAACTGGTTACGTTTGCAATCGAAAGAAAAATGACTATAGTTGAAGAAGTAATGGCCCCTAAACTATGTTCTGGGATGAAAGTTACAGCTTCAGTGAAATCCGTTTGCAAATCGGAGTGATAGATTAGAATCTAGAGCCAACGGTAAGTTTTCTATGTTAAACCATTACACCATTGAAAAACTGGTTACGTTTGCAATCGAAAGAAAAATGACTATAGTTGAAGAAGTAATGGCCCCTAAACTATGTTCTGGGATGAAAGTTACAGCTTCAGTGAAATCCGTTTGCAAATCGGAGTGATAGATTAGAATCTAGAGCCAACGGTAAGTTTTCTATGTTAAACCATTACACCATTGAAAAACTGGTTACGTTTGCAATCGAAAGAAAAATGACTATAGTTGAAGAAGTAATGGCCCCTAAACTATGTTCTGGGATGAAAGTTACAGCTTCAGTGAAATCCGTTTGCAAATCGGAGTGATAGATTAGAATCTAGAGCCAACGGTAAGTTTTCTATGTTAAACCATTACACCATTGAAAAACTGGTTACGTTTGCAATCGAAAGAAAAATGACTATAGTTGAAGAAGTAATGGCCCCTAAACTATGTTCTGGGATGAAAGTTACAGCTTCAGTGAAATCCGTTTGCAAATCGGAGTGATAGATTAGAATCTAGAGCCAACGGTAAGTTTTCTATGTTAAACCATTACACCATTGAAAAACTGGTTACGTTTGCAATCGAAAGAAAAATGACTATAGTTGAAGAAGTAATGGCCCCTAAACTATGTTCTGGGATGAAAGTTACAGCTTCAGTGAAATCCGTTTGCAAATCGGAGTGATAGATTAGAATCTAGAGCCAACGGTAAGTTTTCTATGTTAAACCATTACACCATTGAAAAACTGGTTACGTTTGCAATCGAAAGAAAAATGACTATAGTTGAAGAAGTAATGGCCCCTAAACTATGTTCTGGGATGAAAGTTACAGCTTCAGTGAAATCCGTTTGCAAATCGGAGTGATAGATTAGAATCTAGAGCCAACGGTAAGTTTTCTATGTTAAACCATTACACCATTGAAAAACTGGTTACGTTTGCAATCGAAAGAAAAATGACTATAGTTGAAGAAGTAATGGCCCCTAAACTATGTTCTGGGATGAAAGTTACAGCTTCAGTGAAATCCGTTTGCAAATCGGAGTGATAGATTAGAATCTAGAGCCAACGGTAAGTTTTCTATGTTAAACCATTACACCATTGAAAAACTGGTTACGTTTGCAATCGAAAGAAAAATGACTATAGTTGAAGAAGTAATGGCCCCTAAACTATGTTCTGGGATGAAAGTTACAGCTTCAGTGAAATCCGTTTGCAAATCGGAGTGATAGATTAGAATCTAGAGCCAACGGTAAGTTTTCTATGTTAAACCATTACACCATTGAAAAACTGGTTACGTTTGCAATCGAAAGAAAAATGACTATAGTTGAAGAAGTAATGGCCCCTAAACTATGTTCTGGGATGAAAGTTACAGCTTCAGTGAAATCCGTTTGCAAATCGGAGTGATAGATTAGAATCTAGAGCCAACGGTAAGTTTTCTATGTTAAACCATTACACCATTGAAAAACTGGTTACGTTTGCAATCGAAAGAAAAATGACTATAGTTGAAGAAGTAATGGCCCCTAAACTATGTTCTGGGATGAAAGTTACAGCTTCAGTGAAATCCGTTTGCAAATCGGAGTGATAGATTAGAATCTAGAGCCAACGGTAAGTTTTCTATGTTAAACCATTACACCATTGAAAAACTGGTTACGTTTGCAATCGAAAGAAAAATGACTATAGTTGAAGAAGTAATGGCCCCTAAACTATGTTCTGGGATGAAAGTTACAGCTTCAGTGAAATCCGTTTGCAAATCGGAGTGATAGATTAGAATCTAGAGCCAACGGTAAGTTTTCTATGTTAAACCATTACACCATTGAAAAACTGGTTACGTTTGCAATCGAAAGAAAAATGACTATAGTTGAAGAAGTAATGGCCCCTAAACTATGTTCTGGGATGAAAGTTACAGCTTCAGTGAAATCCGTTTGCAAATCGGAGTGATAGATTAGAATCTAGAGCCAACGGTAAGTTTTCTATGTTAAACCATTACACCATTGAAAAACTGGTTACGTTTGCAATCGAAAGAAAAATGACTATAGTTGAAGAAGTAATGGCCCCTAAACTATGTTCTGGGATGAAAGTTACAGCTTCAGTGAAATCCGTTTGCAAATCGGAGTGATAGATTAGAATCTAGAGCCAACGGTAAGTTTTCTATGTTAAACCATTACACCATTGAAAAACTGGTTACGTTTGCAATCGAAAGAAAAATGACTATAGTTGAAGAAGTAATGGCCCCTAAACTATGTTCTGGGATGAAAGTTACAGCTTCAGTGAAATCCGTTTGCAAATCGGAGTGATAGATTAGAATCTAGAGCCAACGGTAAGTTTTCTATGTTAAACCATTACACCATTGAAAAACTGGTTACGTTTGCAATCGAAAGAAAAATGACTATAGTTGAAGAAGTAATGGCCCCTAAACTATGTTCTGGGATGAAAGTTACAGCTTCAGTGAAATCCGTTTGCAAATCGGAGTGATAGATTAGAATCTAGAGCCAACGGTAAGTTTTCTATGTTAAACCATTACACCATTGAAAAACTGGTTACGTTTGCAATCGAAAGAAAAATGACTATAGTTGAAGAAGTAATGGCCCCTAAACTATGTTCTGGGATGAAAGTTACAGCTTCAGTGAAATCCGTTTGCAAATCGGAGTGATAGATTAGAATCTAGAGCCAACGGTAAGTTTTCTATGTTAAACCATTACACCATTGAAAAACTGGTTACGTTTGCAATCGAAAGAAAAATGACTATAGTTGAAGAAGTAATGGCCCCTAAACTATGTTCTGGGATGAAAGTTACAGCTTCAGTGAAATCCGTTTGCAAATCGGAGTGATAGATTAGAATCTAGAGCCAACGGTAAGTTTTCTATGTTAAACCATTACACCATTGAAAAACTGGTTACGTTTGCAATCGAAAGAAAAATGACTATAGTTGAAGAAGTAATGGCCCCTAAACTATGTTCTGGGATGAAAGTTACAGCTTCAGTGAAATCCGTTTGCAAATCGGAGTGATAGATTAGAATCTAGAGCCAACGGTAAGTTTTCTATGTTAAACCATTACACCATTGAAAAACTGGTTACGTTTGCAATCGAAAGAAAAATGACTATAGTTGAAGAAGTAATGGCCCCTAAACTATGTTCTGGGATGAAAGTTACAGCTTCAGTGAAATCCGTTTGCAAATCGGAGTGATAGATTAGAATCTAGAGCCAACGGTAAGTTTTCTATGTTAAACCATTACACCATTGAAAAACTGGTTACGTTTGCAATCGAAAGAAAAATGACTATAGTTGAAGAAGTAATGGCCCCTAAACTATGTTCTGGGATGAAAGTTACAGCTTCAGTGAAATCCGTTTGCAAATCGGAGTGATAGATTAGAATCTAGAGCCAACGGTAAGTTTTCTATGTTAAACCATTACACCATTGAAAAACTGGTTACGTTTGCAATCGAAAGAAAAATGACTATAGTTGAAGAAGTAATGGCCCCTAAACTATGTTCTGGGATGAAAGTTACAGCTTCAGTGAAATCCGTTTGCAAATCGGAGTGATAGATTAGAATCTAGAGCCAACGGTAAGTTTTCTATGTTAAACCATTACACCATTGAAAAACTGGTTACGTTTGCAATCGAAAGAAAAATGACTATAGTTGAAGAAGTAATGGCCCCTAAACTATGTTCTGGGATGAAAGTTACAGCTTCAGTGAAATCCGTTTGCAAATCGGAGTGATAGATTAGAATCTAGAGCCAACGGTAAGTTTTCTATGTTAAACCATTACACCATTGAAAAACTGGTTACGTTTGCAATCGAAAGAAAAATGACTATAGTTGAAGAAGTAATGGCCCCTAAACTATGTTCTGGGATGAAAGTTACAGCTTCAGTGAAATCCGTTTGCAAATCGGAGTGATAGATTAGAATCTAGAGCCAACGGTAAGTTTTCTATGTTAAACCATTACACCATTGAAAAACTGGTTACGTTTGCAATCGAAAGAAAAATGACTATAGTTGAAGAAGTAATGGCCCCTAAACTATGTTCTGGGATGAAAGTTACAGCTTCAGTGAAATCCGTTTGCAAATCGGAGTGATAGATTAGAATCTAGAGCCAACGGTAAGTTTTCTATGTTAAACCATTACACCATTGAAAAACTGGTTACGTTTGCAATCGAAAGAAAAATGACTATAGTTGAAGAAGTAATGGCCCCTAAACTATGTTCTGGGATGAAAGTTACAGCTTCAGTGAAATCCGTTTGCAAATCGGAGTGATAGATTAGAATCTAGAGCCAACGGTAAGTTTTCTATGTTAAACCATTACACCATTGAAAAACTGGTTACGTTTGCAATCGAAAGAAAAATGACTATAGTTGAAGAAGTAATGGCCCCTAAACTATGTTCTGGGATGAAAGTTACAGCTTCAGTGAAATCCGTTTGCAAATCGGAGTGATAGATTAGAATCTAGAGCCAACGGTAAGTTTTCTATGTTAAACCATTACACCATTGAAAAACTGGTTACGTTTGCAATCGAAAGAAAAATGACTATAGTTGAAGAAGTAATGGCCCCTAAACTATGTTCTGGGATGAAAGTTACAGCTTCAGTGAAATCCGTTTGCAAATCGGAGTGATAGATTAGAATCTAGAGCCAACGGTAAGTTTTCTATGTTAAACCATTACACCATTGAAAAACTGGTTACGTTTGCAATCGAAAGAAAAATGACTATAGTTGAAGAAGTAATGGCCCCTAAACTATGTTCTGGGATGAAAGTTACAGCTTCAGTGAAATCCGTTTGCAAATCGGAGTGATAGATTAGAATCTAGAGCCAACGGTAAGTTTTCTATGTTAAACCATTACACCATTGAAAAACTGGTTACGTTTGCAATCGAAAGAAAAATGACTATAGTTGAAGAAGTAATGGCCCCTAAACTATGTTCTGGGATGAAAGTTACAGCTTCAGTGAAATCCGTTTGCAAATCGGAGTGATAGATTAGAATCTAGAGCCAACGGTAAGTTTTCTATGTTAAACCATTACACCATTGAAAAACTGGTTACGTTTGCAATCGAAAGAAAAATGACTATAGTTGAAGAAGTAATGGCCCCTAAACTATGTTCTGGGATGAAAGTTACAGCTTCAGTGAAATCCGTTTGCAAATCGGAGTGATAGATTAGAATCTAGAGCCAACGGTAAGTTTTCTATGTTAAACCATTACACCATTGAAAAACTGGTTACGTTTGCAATCGAAAGAAAAATGACTATAGTTGAAGAAGTAATGGCCCCTAAACTATGTTCTGGGATGAAAGTTACAGCTTCAGTGAAATCCGTTTGCAAATCGGAGTGATAGATTAGAATCTAGAGCCAACGGTAAGTTTTCTATGTTAAACCATTACACCATTGAAAAACTGGTTACGTTGCAATCGAAAGAAAAATGACTATAGTTGAAGAAGTAATGGCCCCTAAACTATGTTCTGGGATGAAAGTTACAGCTTCAGTGAAATCCGTTTGCAAATCGGAGTGATAGATTAGAATCTAGAGCCAACGGTAAGTTTTCTATGTTAAACCATTACACCATTGAAAAACTGGTTTACGTTTGCAATCGAAAGAAAAGAATG